>NW_010546123.1:399-10004 GCF_000687285.1 Phaethon lepturus | reverse complement strand
AGCAGGAACTCACAAACCCATGCAGAACTGAGATAAGCTAAAAAAAGCAATAGCATCCAGGAAGGAAAGACAGACCAGCCAGCCAAATGCAACTCTAATTCCAGCCCGTGACAGACCCCTGGGGCAGCTCCAAAGCCACTTAGCACAAGCATGGAGCTGGGCCAGGAGGCAACGCTGGCACCAGAAGAGCAGCTCTAGCAAGTCCAGACTGCAGTTTGGTGATTTGCTGAAGGGGACAGACTCGGACAGGCTTGTTACCCCCAGTACTGCGAATGCACCGCTCCCCGCCTCCGAAACCCTCCAAGTCAGATAGCTCCAGGGACACTGTGATCCCCGCGCTCCCTGTACAGCGAAGCGCCTGCGTGCGTAGGAAAACAGAGTAAAGCACATCTGTTAGCGACACAAAAACACGCTGGCAATGCTCGGTGCGGCTTGGCAGGGGAACCTCTATCAACTGTCTGCGGTCCAAGGTCTGAAGGGCAAGCTGCCTTCAGAGACGCCTGCAACTTCAAGGAACGGTGTCCTGGATAAAATCGGTGCCTCCGCAGCACACAGCCTGCACCGGGCCCCCGACACGTGCCAAGCGAGCGCTGTACCGGCTTGGTGCCGCACAGGAGGTGAATTTCCCAGGAGAGCTAGGGGAAAAAAAGCACACAGAGCATCTCGAGAGGCTAAAGGCTCATCCCGGTGCCTCTCGGACCCCTCCAGACCTCACCGGAGGGGCGGCTCCGCCGGCGCAGGCAGAGTACATGGGACACCAGCATGGGATTGCCAGGTGCTGGGAATATTTACGACAGCAGGGACTTGAAAATGCCTTTTTTTTTTTTTCCCCCAGGGATACAGTGCATAGAGCTGCCAGGAAGGTTACTGAACTGATTAGACTTGTGCAGGACCGTGGGACTGCTGACATCTCTCTGGCCCGGGGGTCCCCAGGCAGCACTGGTCAGTGCTGTAGGCGGAAGGTAAAGGAGGGGGACCAGAGAGCGTCTAGCAAAGACAGCTGGAAAGCTCCTCGCAGGCTGTGCCGCACTGCTGCGGCATCTCCAGAGAAGCAGCTCTCTCCCATATAGCTATGCTCTTAGAAAGTAGAAACTGGAAGCTGCTTCTGTTCCAGTTGCTGGAGAGCAGCTCCCCACCTCCTGGTCCCGGTGAACGTGTCTGCTGGATGCTGTCCCTGCCGCAGACGCAGCGGGAAGGCCAGGGAGGGCATCTGTTCCCAAGACATTTATGATGGTGCCGGGTTTTTTTGAACCATGAATTTGATGCATTAAGGTGTTGCACCTTAAATGTCACTGCTAGGCAGAAGGAAAGTCATGAATCTTTAGCAATCTTCCCAACATCATGATTTTCAAGCATAAAATGAATATACATCGAAAGAAACACTACAGCTGTGACTGCCTCAGTGAAGCCATTAACAAATGCAGCGTAAGACATTCAAGTGCAGTCAGCCCTGTCTGGGCTGCTGGGTCTTTCTCCCATCCTTCTTCTCTCCCCGTCACTCTGCTTATTGTTTGCTTCATTCTTAATCCCACCTAATTTAAAAATAGGAAATTGATTTCTTATGTATCCATTACAAACCAAATCATTTCTTTATTACAGCAAGGATCATATTTCATAAGCAAGTCATGGAAAATTAAAACCATGCCTGTTGCTTTGATGAAATAATGGAGAGAAACGCTGGCAGGGAAGGCACAGACAGCTGGGGGCTGTCATGCAACCACTGGTGCAAGTTAACTCTTTGCAGGCACCCAAGGCTCCTGCAGCTGCCAGTGTTCCTCCACCAAACTTCTGGTTGTAATGATAAGTACTCCCTTATCGCTAAACCTCCAAAGCTTCTAAGGGAAGGAATGCAACCCCTCTGAAGGAAGTAGGTCAATGATTTTGGTGGCTGGAGATTATGTTGTTAACAGAGGGTTTGCAGCCTGCCCGTGTGCAGAACCAGATACCTCTCAATATTAACACTACTGAAATTAGGTGCCTGACAGTTGCTGTTGCACGGTGTACACAAGACAGGAACCCAAAATACCAGCCACACATTAGCCCAGAAGTCCTTCTAGCATAAATATTTTGAGGCCTTGGGCATATTACAGCATTCTGCTTTGCTACCAGGTAGGGAGATCTAGACTGAAGGGGACCCACGTTTGGCTGGAGAGATACTCGGTGTACATTGCACACGGGTTACGCAGTACAGCAGGCACCTCAGCCAGATCAACAAGTTAGCAGTGTACTGTGACTCAGGGCAGATTATAAATTAAAACAAAATCCATTGTGTGCATTACTGAGGATTTATGGACTGCTCTGTGAACCTCACTGTGGAGCAGACAGGACATGGGTCCTGTAATCCAGATAAGTACTACAGCTCGCAGGGCATTGCAACATCCAACCCAAAGTTCATCTACTACTTCATTAACATGCAGATCTCTAGGAATTACAGCCAAACAAAACCTCTTCAATTTTTCCCTACCAGAAGCAAGAAGATCAGTGAGTTCTCACTGTGCAGAATGTTTTTTATAATGTATTAGCTATAGATGTATCCATATAAAAATACCATGTCTGAGGACAAAGAATAAGCAAAGCTATCGCAACAGACCACAAGCAGATAGACTCCACAAGAGTGAAAGGTAGCAGAAGAGATTGTTTCAGAGCAGTAATTCATCTCTAGTCTGTTCATCTCTCTGGGCACATCTTTTTGAGCAAGAAACTATTTGCCTTCACTTCTTTGGAATGAGAGTCTCTCATTTTTAAAAAAGAGTCCATGTTACAGTATCTTGGAAATCTGTGTTAGTTTGACATGGCTCAGGGACTTGCTGCTCTTCTTTCTGGAAGCTAGGGCCAAAGAGATTATCATTCTAAAGTAATTCTTACAGCAGCTAAGAGGACTGCAAACACAGGCACCTTACCTAATCCTTCCCCTGCCCCGGGAGGAGGCCGGCCAGCCAGCAGCAGGCATTTGCCAGTTTGCTGCAAAGCGCTTCCTAACAAGCGAGCCAAAGAAAGTCCTCTTAAAACTCTTTATGGTCCTTCTGCGCTGATGATTCTCCGAATTGGAAAACAAGTTTTGTAACTCAGTGGGCGCGAAGGAAACCGGCTCCTTCCAGGAACACGCTGCATCGTCTTTCCTGCCCTCACCTACGAAGGGCTCGCCTAAAGCTGTGCCGCTGGGAAATACCATGCTCCTTTCTGCTAGTTTCTCTGTTGGCTACTACTATGTTGAACCAACTTATTTATGCAATAAAGAGCCCAAGAAGCAGCCTGGGTAAACTACTACAAGTTACCACCAAGCAGCTCCAAGACCAGCTAAAATGGCCAAAAGTCTCGGCCTCTGTGAAGTTCTCCTACCTGAGCAGCATTTCAATTCCCCGTTACAGGACATGCTTTACGCTGCTTTCTGGTCTGCCGTGTTGCCCCCTCATCCGACTCTGCCAGAAACTCAGTTTTCTGTCGTTTCTATTAACATTTTCATGATTATCAAATATATTACAGAACTATTTTCAAGAAGTTTCTTCTTTGGAAAATATCCTCCAGGAGTCCTAATAAGTATTTGTTTTGATGATACTTTTGATAAGACTGTCGCCAAAACATTTCAGAAATACAGAAACGTTCATTCGCACTTGCACAGCAGAGCCGACTCACCACCCTAATATTTTAATGCAACCACTGGCTGTTTTCATTAGCTGCATTTGCCACAATGACAGCAACAATAACTCCCAGACAGAAGTCGAGACAAGACATAGTAATTAGGTCAAATGTTCGGGATCGAGCTGTCATCACAAAACATAAACGTAAGTTACTCTCCCACTGCCCAAGCCCTGTGAGCTGTGCTGTTGCTCTGGGTTGTCTAAGCAGGATAAAGAAATGGAAGAAGTGAGGGTCATTGTGCCTTTTGCCGTTCTTCACAATCACCCCGTGTTTAATTGATCTTGATTAATTATTTAAGGTAATCGGAGCCTTCCTGACCTAATGGCAACATGTAAACTGCTTAATTTTACAAGGCCAGCAAAGTGATCTGCACGGCGAGATCAGCTCTGGTAATGTATTATTTAGGCCAAGTTATCCTGTGTCGCTGCTGCCAAACACAAGGCAGCGATCGCGAAGGTGTGATGCGGGTCCCCTCGGGGCGAGGGTTAGACTCACCCGGGCCCTTCGCACCAGTGGGAAGGGAGGAGGAGGAGGAGGAGGAGGAGGAGGAACAACCACCACCCTGTGCTCTGGTAGCTTGTGGTACCTCCTGGGGCTGCGTCCACGTGGGCTTGGGGGACGCAAAGGAGACGGTAACCACCTGCGGGGGGACGAGGGCTGGGAGCACGCGGCGAGCTCGGGCGAGACAGCGGAGCCACGACGAGGAACGAGGCGCCTTCGACGGCAGGGAGCCGCCCAGAGGGACCAGGCCGCGGTTTGGCTGGTGGAGCCCAGTGCTGCTGCCAGCACGGCCCAGCCCCGAGAAGCAAGCGCAAACTGGCCCTTTGTCCGGCTCTGTTTCGGCAGTCCTGTCACGGCCTCCCATCTGCAACATCCCTGGGGGTTACAGGGCAAAAAAAGTTTATTTTGTGCAGATAACTGCTATCTCTGCTAGAAATCAAAACCTAGATAGAAGCTTTCCAAGAGATTCTGCCTAGATGCAGGTCTGAGCTTCGCTTATCAGCCCGGGCAGGGCACTGCTGCTCCCGTCGCAATGCGAGAATTGGTTCCTGGACTAACTTATGCGCATCAGAAGAAAGTGATTTGTTTAGGTATCTACAGTATTCCCCGTCTCTTCTGGCCAATGGCTAAGGCAGGTACACAGATAAATGAGAAGAAAACACTCGTCACCGCTTTGGCTTCAGGGGAGAAGCAGATAAGGCTGATAAGGCAGTAAGTGAAATTCTCCTCCAGACTCCCATGCAAACACGGGCTTGGGCAAAGGCTGCTCAGCTACAGCAGAAACACTGCTGTGGTGGTTTGGAACAACAGCAGCCCGAGGCACCAACAGGACGGTAACCTCCCATCTCTATCAAAAGCTCCTTGTCCAGAGACCTTAGGGTCAAAAAAGGCAAGACAGAGCAGCTGGTAGGAAGAAGAGGCACCCAGAGTCCTTGGAGGCACAGGGGTGGGTGGGAGACCCAGCAGGAGGGGGATCTTTAGTCACAAGCCGAGGCCACCACGCCTGGGCAAGCAGCCTCCCCCCAGGCCGGTCCTGCATAAGGGTGAGGATGCTCTTGGCTTACGAAGGTGAGAGGTGTGGGCACTAGAAGCCAGCTCACAGGCCAGCACCACCAGCGAGGCCCCCGTCACCACAAGCTGGAAGGAAGCAACACCCCATCAAAACTGTTCCATGCTGCTGCCAGCATCCAGGAGGAAAAGTACAGATGACAGGAGCAACCTGCAGGATGGACTAACCCCCATCAGCTGCGCTCAGAAACCCCAAATCCTTCCGTCAGTGAGAACTTTCTTAATGACCTGGCTGTGCCCCCAGAGGCTTTGAAACCATCTCCCTCCTTTTTAAACAGAGATTCATAAAGGCTCATGAACCATATTACAAAAAAAACGATAGAGGCTTTCTGCAAAATTGCTGAGATTTCAGGGTTCCCACCCCGCTTCTTTTACATCGCAACAATTCCTTCCCCGTATTTATTTCTACTTGGTTTTCTACCTCTGGGACCAGAGCAAGCCATCGAACCTGGATTAAACAAGCCACGAAAGAATTTAAGCCTCAACACGGCCAAAATATTGGTTTCCAATGAAACAAAACAAAAGGCTAGGATGAAGTAACTATTTCAGCAGCTTGTGCAGCCATGTAAATAGATGTTGCCAAGGGAGACTGAAGAGAGATAAGACTCCACCACCCCTCCGGAGCTCACAGAGGAAGCGTTCAGATCCAAACCCCATTTCCCAGCAGCATTCAGCTGAAATGGTGGACAAGTCGCATTTAAAAGATGAACGTTTTAAAAATGGGCAGAAAAATTTGGGCTTCCCAGCGGGGCACCAGGAAGGTATTTCCTCTCAGGGCGGGTTTCATTTCCGAGCCGTAGGACATCTGCGGTCTCCTGCCCGTAAGGAAGGGACCGAGCAGACCTCAGGACTGACCCAGCCCAGCAGCAAGAACAAGAGCATGCAGTGTTTGTTTTTATTGAAAAATATGTATTTCTTTGGATAATAATTTTCACTGGCAACACCCAGACCTTCCAGGCTGCATCACTCCAACTACTCTGAAGCTCGAAACCAGGCAGAAGGGGCTGGCAAGGCTGGAAGAGCTGAGCCTCAGGTCCTGCAATGCTGGGGGGCCATGGGCTGCACCTGGGGAGGTTCAGGCTGAACATCAGGAAAGTTTCTCCTGGAGTGCTGGTGCAATGCAGTGAGGCTGCCCGGGAGGCCAAGGAGTCTCTGTCCTTGGATGTTTCCAAGCCAAGACACAGCTGATGCATACTAGCCCTGGCAACATCTCAGGGACCAAACTCAAGCCCTCCCGAGGTCCCTCTCACCCAACACTTCCATGAACACAAAGGGAATCAATGCAAAAGGAGATGAATACAAGATTGACCACAAAACCGCAACCAGCAGGTACAGGAAAGAGGCAGCTCTAAAATAAGTGGATTTATCCCTATGTGTTAACACTGAACCTGATAAAGCCTAACTACACATTTGTTTTAATTAAGAGAAGGAGCCACTTGGCAGCTCCCCCATCGGCTCCTCTATCACAGGGACACCCACACTGGGCAAAAACACTCAGGAATGCAGCTCCAGCTCACCCGCTGGCGTAACGTGTTTGTTCTCCGACGTGTTGGATTCCTGCTTGCAGCCGGCTGTACGGCTGTACTTTGGTCCAGGAACATTTCACCTGAACGTATGAACCCAGCGCTACAGCCACCAGGGTAAACATTGTATTTGCAGAGCGCGATGCACACGCCACTTTGTTAAGTAAACCGACGGACATATCAAGTTTATTTATATTCAGCCTTTTCGGCAAATTACCAGGGCAGACTGTGCCAGTTTTGCAGAAATCACAGGGACCACGCTGGCCTGGGAGGCTTCGCTTTCCAAGGAGGGGGCTGGCAGAGCAGTTATGGGGAAGCAAGAGCCCCAAAGCATCACAGCAGCCCAGGCCACCAGGGTCATGGGCTCCCACTCCCACAGAAGCAAAACCAGTTGATTTTCGTGGTGGTCTGGGTTTGGAGGGGGCAGGGGAGAAGGGAAGAGGCAGGGCTGCCGGGTCCCTCAGCTGTGGTTAGCAGGGGCAGGCAGCCCAGCCTGCAAGCACGGTTTGGTTCCCAGGAAGAAAGAAATCTAACCGGAGCCTGCAAGTGAGCATTAGTCCTTACACTTAAGACACATTGGAAATAATTCCTACTCCACTGCAGCCCTCCCCAGGGTTGTTGCCTATGGGCAGAGGGATAGTACAGACCTTGGGGAAGGCATCCCCAGTGAAGACCTGACACAAACACCCGCACACCACTGCCACAGATGTGTTTGATGGTGCAGAAGAGCATGCAGGATTTCAGGAAGGCTGCAAGGAGATGCATGTCTCCGGCAGAGACCAAAAGCACCTCATGCTTCAGGCCAGCAGTTCAGGGCTGGGATCAGGACAGCGAGGTTAACGCACCGGCTGCCTCGCTGGCTGGTTCACGTCTCCCACAGTGCACTGCCCATAGGATGCCTCCTTCTCTGCCCAACCCAGCTCCCTTGTCCTAAGGGCATCAGCCCTTGAGAGCCAGGCTGCTTCCTCCTACGCAGGACCCCCACTAACACCAGCCATGGGGAGGGCTTGACGCGGACTCCATCCTGCACAAAGCAGCACAAAGTCCCGGCACACAAGGCTGGGTGCCCGCCCAGCCAGGACGGGCTGTCGCACGACCAGAGGGCACGCTGTCTTGGGTCACTTAACCTCAGCACTGCATGAAAGAAAGCAGGATTTGGGGCTTCTGTAACTGGATGTTTTGTTTGTTTTAAAAGTACATCTTGTATCAGAGAGAGTTTCAGGTAATCTCCGAAGGGAAGTTCAACATTAATAGTGCAAAAAGTCCCCGCACAAATACACAAGCATGCACCAGTTTAGGAGGGAGCACGCTGCCAGGACTTAGGTTTTCCCCTCTCACCTGAACTGCAGCCCCAGGCCACAAACACGCTCTCAGCACAGACTGCATGAGCCTAAACCTCTTTCACAGGAGGCTAAACTACCCCCCCACACACAACAGGCCAGTTTCGGAGGCTCAGCTAACATTATCACGAAGCTACAGTGCCTTGCCCATGCATTGGAGCCCTTCACCGCAATCAATGTTTAACCCCAGTAACCTAAAATGACCCAGCAGAGAGGTGCCTCACATCTGATACCCGCCAAAGAGTTTAGAGCAAGCCTGAACAAACTTCACCTCTGATGGCAAGGTGAAACTGGCAGCATTTGCACTCATTCCAGCCAGGGATCTCCCCCCGCCCAGGCACCCTCCCAAGATAAAGCTTCTGTCCCAACTAGGACCAATAGCTCCAGTTTAATCACATATTGGCTGATTGCGAACCTAATAGGGTGCTTATCTCTTAATACACAAACAGAGCGAGCAGCGCAAAATAACCCCGGTCTCTCTACGCGCCTTTTATCTTAAAAGGACAAAGTAGCCAGAAGTTTCTGTGCACTAAAAATATAAAAATAATCAGGATACTCTGGACTGCCACAAATTGTAACTACTCAAACAGGTCTGCAGGTCAAAGCACTAATGGGGGAGTGCTAGCTGTGTGTCTATTAGATTACTAATTCTCATTACAAAACCGCTGTCATAACCACCCTCATTTGTCTCAATAGGTTAGCAAAGTAATTGCCGTGATGGAGAAAGATAAGGGGACTCCGATGCCCATTCTGCACCGCCAGGATTCAGCTCTGGAGGTTACGGCGCTGAACGTGCTCCTGGTCCTTTCACAGCAGCCAGACCAAGGCTCACTCCTCAATGGCAGTCGTGCAAACACCCACCCTGGTCAGCAGCGCTGGGAAGCGTTTAGCCAGCTCACGTACAAATTCTATGTGTGCACAGGTTTGACAAAAAGCCCTTTCTGTTCCTGCAGACTTTTTTCCAGTGGAGGTGTGAGCTGGTTTCCACAGGAAGCTCTTCCAGCAGAAACATCCAGGGGGAAGGAGCTTGGCTGCCCCTTTTGCAAACTGGGGCAGAGAGGGACCACTGCCCCCCTGCCTCAGAGGGGACAGGCTGGCCTGGGGAAGGGCCAAGCCCTCCTGCCAGCTCAGAGCCCCCAGCCCAGCACCAGGAGAAGATGCACGGCCCGGCGAAGGGTGAGACTCGCACACCCGCTGGAGCGGAGCACCCGGAGGGCAGGACAAGAGACAGCCGCAGAGCTCTGGCACCATCAGAGAAAAGCATCACCTGCGCACGGCTTCAGCCCTACGGCTTGTCATCACCATCACCCCACCACAGTGCTCACTCAGAGCTTTCCCACCCCAGGCAGAGCCAGCCCACAGCACCCACCGCTCACCTTCCTGCAGCCACGCATCCCCTCTTCCACCAGGCCCAGGAAAGGACCTTTCTGCTACTCCCCAGGCAGCACTGCCCAGCAGCGCTCCGGCTCCTCCTTTTAGGGTCTCCCCATGCTGCAGGTGCCCCTCATCCCTCATCAGCACTAACGGGGCTGCC
>NW_010546123.1:0-222 GCF_000687285.1 Phaethon lepturus | reverse complement strand
CCATGTCCTCCCAAATTCGGCTCGGATCATTTCAAACATCATTATTCTTACCCAGCCTGGCCATGGGTGTCCCCATACTTGTTTCCCCGCCCTCCTCTCATCCCTTGCCCCGGAAAATCACGCTGAGGTATCCCAGAGCCGAGCACCTTTCCCTAGGACAGCCCGCAAAGCAGCTCCTTCGCTCGCCATCTCGCGGCGGCAGCAGGCAGCCTGCCACCTCCC
>NW_010546122.1:6918-14763 GCF_000687285.1 Phaethon lepturus | reverse complement strand
GACCCCAGCCGTGCCCTGCAGCTGGCTCAGAGCCCCTCAGGAGGGCCCTGTCCCTTGCCGGTGCAGCCCGCTTCTCCTCAGGGCCATGGCAGACGTCGCTTCACCCTGGCCTGGTGGGGAAGGGGAGTGGGCAGCCGTGGGCCGAGCATGCCGCGACAGCCTTGCCACTGCCACTGCTTTGCAGAGCCTTCATCCCAGCCGTGCCCGCTTGGCATGAATCTGAAGGAGGGAGGCTTTCCTCTCCCCAGTTTCCCAGCTCATGCCCTTAACCACACGGCTGAGCTCTGGTTCCCTTCTCCAAAAGAGGGAAACAGGAGAGCCCGAGCGGATCGGGCTCCCCTGGGTAACTCCAGTACCAGGAGGTGTCAGCCGAGCAGGCTGCAGGCAACGAAGGGTGCTGAACAGAGACCCATGCCTCCAAAATAAACACTTTCAGGCTGGCTGCCAATGTTTCCCAGTGCGGGTCACTGGCCGGGTGGGAGAGGCAGCAAGCATGACATTTCAGGGGGAACTGGTGTATTTTGCATGTCATTTTCAGAAGCAAAGTGGGGAGGTGGGGCTGGTTGAAACCGAAGGGGTTTTGTGATCCAGCCGGCAGGCACCCACCTTACTACAGACTGCAGCTGGCAGCGGCCTGCTGCCAAACGGAGAGCAGATGCACCAAGATGCTGCGGAGGTTTGCTTGGGCTTTGGTATGGGCAGCATTTCCATCGGTGACTTGGACATACTTGTGTCACACCATCAGAGCATGCTGTGCTACAAGGGCTTGTCTGATCGCAGGAGGGTTTGAACTGTAAAAGTTAATACAGTAACGCCAAGTACCACAGGCTGTGCTCACAGGGCTCACTGTCCCAGCACAGCAGGGTGCCTGTGTGCATGATGCAAAAGGTGAGGTGGTCTTGTCTGTGTGGGGTTTCAGATGGCACGCGCTGGAAAGGAGCCGCTGCTTGGGAGAAACCTCAGGAGGCATTTGGAGAATGAGACCTGTAAGGGACCTCCCCAGCCAGAGGGTCTGGATTCCTTTTAGAGAAGAGAACGGGAAGCTTTCACATCTGTTAACACCTGCATGTATCTCTCAGGTCTGCCTTGATATAAGAGGATGTTCAGCCTTTCCTACCTTCCTCCCCATAGATGAGAAATAAGAGACCCTTAGCAGAGATACTGGGGAAGAAGCTCCTCAACAGCAGGTCACATAGCACAGAGGCAGGTTTTGTGAGGAGCTGGCTGAGCCTCCTCCAGGGCAGAGGGGGAAGATGTCAGAGCAAGTAGTGCAACTCATCTGACCTGGATCTTCAGGTACTCCTGATCCTTACTGAGAGGGCGTGGGGTTAGGGGTTAGCTGCCTTCTCAAGCTGCCTTTTAGCCCTCAGGATTTAAGAAATGCTTTAGTAATTGCTCCATAATGTTCTAAAGCCTGGCTTTGGCTGGCAGCCTTGCCTGGCACCCTTCATACAACTTGATCTTCTAAACAAACCCCCAAATGTCGCAACTAAGCGCATGAAGCAAGGCTGGCTATCCTCTTGCCTTGTCCTGCAGAGCCCATGATCAGCACGGTAAGCTGAAAGCTGCAAAATAAGCCCGAGAAGGGGGCAGGAACCCAGATCCATCTCAGCTGCTGGAAACTGCGAAAGCCTGAAGAGTTCCCTGTAGGTTGTGGTGGCTTTGTTGTTTGTCCTGAGAGGTGTATAGTTGTTCATGGCTTGGTGCTGTATGGCCAGTTCTTCTGCTTTGCTTTCTCTGAACTGGGTGAGATCGGAGATGTTGGCCTATCTCCAGCTGCAGAGCAGCACTGAGGTGGCTGGGAATCCCCTTCCCTTGTTATGTGCCTCTGGATGGCTGGGCAGATGCCGGAGCACACGGGGTGGTGCTGCTGGTTAGGGTAGCAACAAGTGGACCTCCTCGCTGCGCTGTGCTGCAGCTGACAGGGTGGCTTGCCTGGTGAATGCTGTCAAGAGCTGAGCTTTTTGCAGACACCATGGCATTAGTCCCACGCCTTGGCCAAGCTCCAGATTGGGCGATTCCACTCGGACACTTTAAATGCTCGCTGTCGTCTTTGCCAGGCATAAGGCTCTGCTCTTCTGCCCGCAAGCTCTTGGAGACTTGTTGGGAGTTGTTGAACAGCTGCTACTTTCACTCTTCGGCTGTTTTCTTGCTGGATGTAGGGGATTTGTCTCTAAAGCCTGACTGTGGGACTGTGAAAGAGGCTCTGTTAACGCCAAGCAATTGATTTACCAATAAAGGTTGGCTTTATTTTTCCCATCAGCCCCTCTACTATTCTGACTGCTGAGGGCTTGTGTGGGATGCAGCATAACTAGTATCAGTTTTGGAGTATAACAATTACCAGCATAACTGGAGTGATGGTTTATAAGGATATGGCTATAATTAGGTCAAGCTGTCTTGTTTGTTAAATTCCCCTTCAGCTCCCAAACTTGGCAGTGGGAATGAACTTTGGGCCTTTTTTAGGATTGCTGTCAGTCTCCCCTGGCAAAGAGCGCTGGGAAACAGCGCCTTTGCTCCTCTCCTTGCTGCCAGAGCCTGTGGGCACAGGCACACTGCTGTCCTCTGTCTCTCACAGGGGCTGTTGAGCTGTCATGGGGAACACCACCAGTGAACGAGTGTCTGGGGAGCGCCATGGCTCCAAGTCCCACCGCTCGGATAGCTCCAGTGCCCCCCACCCTGCCAAGGAGCACCCGCACAAGATCATGGTGGGCAGCACCGACGACCCCAGTGTTTTCAGCTCCCATGACTCCAAGGTAGGGGCTGGCTGCTGCCTTCCCTGTCCTGCCCTCTGGGGCCCTGGCTGGGGCTTCAGCTCACTGGTGGTGTGGGGCTGTGCTCCCAGCCATGAGAGGGGTCTGTGGAGAGCTGGGAGGCTGGAGGAGCTCTGCAATGCTCTTGTCTGGGCTGTGCAGGTGGGCTGGTAGAGGCCAGGGGGAAGTAAATGTGGTCCCAGTTGTCTCTGTCTCAGTAAGGCTCTGTTTTTTTTGCTCAGATTCCGGGGGACAAGGAGTTTGTGTCGTGGCAGCCAGATCTGGAGGAGTCAGTGAAACCATCCCAACAGGCTCGTCCCACTGTCATCCGCTGGGCCGATGGAGGCAAAGAGGTCTTCATCTCTGGATCTTTCAACAACTGGAGCACCAAGATCCCACTCATCAAGAGGTAGCCAGTGTCTCAGGTCACTCTGTGTTCTCCTCCACTCCATCGCAGGGAGTGTTTTCCCTTCTCTGTGCTGGTTGCTGTTCCGTTTGCTCACCTGGCTTTTCTCAGGTCACCCAAATATATAGTCAGCTTCTTCCATAGGTGGTGGGAAGTTGTGAAACAGAGGGACAGGACAGGATGGGCCACTTTGCTTGCCCAGCTGGATGTCACGCAGCACCTAGCCCTGCGGCAGTCCCCTGGAAGCTGTCAGCTCTTCCCTTGGCTGTGTCCTCACCCCGTGCCTAGTTGCGTTATTGCCAGTGAGGGTTGTTTATTTGTCTCTCACGTGCCTTCCTGCCCTAATGATGTTATGGCTCTTCAGCAGTACGTCTGTGATTTCTGTGGAAACAGCATGTGGGACTCTGGGCATAATCCCAGCAGATCATCTGGAATGGGTTTATCTTAATTGCAAGCTTAACAGAGCTGCTACACTTGCTGCCCCTGTCCTGCAGTGCCAGCATGGGGTTAGATGTGTTGCCCATGCATCCTCTCCAGTGTGTCTTGCACAGGGTGTCTGTCACATTGATTTCCCCGGGCACACAGGGCAGGTCTGCAAGCTGGACTGCCTCCTGTGCTCCTTGTGGCTGGACTCCTAGTGGTTTGAGCCACGCTAGCGCTCTGAACACTCACGCCTATTCTGTCCGTGCCTCAGATCACTGACGATGAGCAAGCCTAACCTTGCATGAAGGTGTTGGGGTAGAGGGGCTGGGCTCTATGTGAACAAGTGCAGTTTTCTGGGACCCCATTGACAAGCAGCATCCAGAGTATCAACGGGGCAATGCTGTTGCACATCTGTTCTCTCTACACAGCCACAATGACTTTGTTGCTATCCTGGACCTCCCAGAAGGAGAGCACCAGTACAAATTTTTTGTGGACGGCCAGTGGGTCCATGACCCATCTGAGGTAACACGCAAAGCTTTATCCCTGCAGATCTTGTCTTCTTCAGGGGACTAGACATGATGTAACTGCAGCAGAGAGGGAACAGGAAGAGCAGAGGGTATCTGCCAAAACAAAAGGGGCACCTCCATCCCATGAGTTCTTTCAGAGGTTGGTTCCTCTGAGCTTAGACATACTGTATGGGGGATAGTCAGGGAGGTACTGAGGGGCAGGGAAACACCAGAAGCTCTTTAAACCCCATTCAGAATTGGCTACATGGGAAGAGGGGCCATGGGGTCAGCACTCCTTGCAGGTTCTCCTCCAAACTGAATCCCATGGTGGCTACATGGGAAGGAGAGGACACTTAGCCATCAGCATGTAACAGGATGGAGCATGAAAATAGGAGGTGATATAGGAGCCTGGGAGTAAAGGGAAATCCTCTCAGGGTAAACAGCAGAGATCTGCAAGCATAGAGCAGAGCTAGACACTGGTCACCTGTGCTCTGAGTTAATGGCACAGCAAAGACAGCTTGGGCTAGGAGGATCTAGGAAGCATTGAGTGTGCTTCAATTGGAGGTGAACATAGGAAGACGCTTACCTCAGTTCTCTCCAGCCTGTGGTCACCAGCCAGATGGGGACAATTAACAACCTGATTCACGTCAAGAAGTCTGACTTCGAGGTGTTCGATGCTTTGAAGGTGGATTCCCTGGAGAGCTCAGAAACCTCAGGTCGGGGTGAGTTTTTGTGGCATTACAGCTTTGCATGTGCTATTTTCCACGTCTGCTGCTCTAAGACTCACTGCTCTGGGGGCGAACAGACCCCCTGAGCAGAAGTGTGGGCTTGCACCTGGGAAGAGTAGTGTTAGTGTGTCCTCAGCAGCCCACAGCTGAGGCCTTGTCCCGATGGAGGGGCTGTGCTGGTGTAACTTGTTCTGTGCTAGCACCGTCCCAGAGCAAGGTCAGAGCCGGTGCATGGCTGAGGCAGCCATTTCAGACTGGTGAACGCCGGGAACATCACCCCTTTCTGTCTGCTCAACTGTGAGTAAGTCATCTGATCTGGGCTACAACCTAGGCGAGAGCAAGCTCCAGGTTATTTTCAGCAGCTGCTCTTCGTTTTCATGCCAAGGTAATTTGTACTAGTGCTAGCACATCAGAAACCTTCCTCTCCACTTGTGTAACAGCAGCAGGTTAGGTTACCACGCGGACACCAGCAGTGCTGGCTTAGTGTGTGAGTCTGGCAGGTAGCTCAGTTGTGTTTCAGTCCAGGGTGCTCTGAGTGCGGCTTGCTGTCCCTGGTACAAACCCCATCTCAGATATAGCCTCAGCTCCACATCCTTGCAGGAGATAGATACTTAGCTGGAAAGAAGCCAGCAAGCATCAGGAGCTCCAGGGAGGTGGAGCCCTTCTGGGTGCTGGCTGTTCCAAAACAATCAGGTCAGATGTGGTTGGAAAATCCAGCCAGTTCAGCTTCCAGTGACCACAAGCTCCCATGGTCCCTCACAGGAGCTGAGCAGCTGCTCAATCTGGACTTCCCATCTGCCCTTTCAGGGACCTCCTTGTCAGGCAGTTCTGCAGCAGCAGGAGCATGCGGGCGTGCTGCTTGCTGTGCCTCTGCTGCAAAGAGTACAGCTCTGGGGCAGGCCGGCTGCTTGCTACAGGGGGAGGGACCCAGCTGTGCTGACAGCTGTGTGCAGGGGCCTTGGGGTGGATACCACAGGGTGCTTGTTTTGTGTCAGTGCATGTACCAGCTTACAGCCCTGCTTGGAAACACCCAGGGCTCACCTGGCTGCTTATTCTGCTGTGAAAAGGCTGAGCTGTTGCTATAGGATTCATGGCCATGGCTCATGGAAGATGTTTGTGCCTGAAACACCCTGCTGGGTCCTTCTCAGCATCTTGGGAGCTGCTCTGTGCTTGCCAGTCCTGCTTTAGCCATTTCATGTCTCCTTCATCTCTTCTCTTTAGACTTATCAAGCTCACCACCTGGTCCTTATAGCCAAGAGATGTACGTATACCGGCCGGAGGAGCGCTTCAAATCCCCACCCATTCTCCCACCTCACCTCCTCCAGGTTATCCTCAACAAGGACACCAATATCTCGGTGGGTACCAGCATACTGCCTGCACACGGAGCAACACTGGGGTTGGAAGGGGAATCCTGTCGGCAGGGAGCCTGGTCTCTCCTTGGCTGGGGCCTGGCCCTTGGTATTTCCTGGGAAAAGCATCACTTTTCCCATTAACCATGCTGGTTTGGCCCCTTGCTCAGCCTGGTGCTTAGCTGGGCTCTATTCCTGTTTAGAACGGCCAGAGACACCAGCAGCTCAGGTGACTGCCTGAGATAGCAGCTGCCTGTGATGGCTGGGGCTGGGGGGTCAGGGCTCTGCTGTTCTCCTGTGACACTCCTCTTCTCCTAGTGTGACCCAGCACTGCTGCCCGAACCCAACCACGTCATGCTCAATCACCTCTACGCGCTCTCCATCAAGGTAAGGGCATGTCCCGCGAGGCCACTGGTGAGGGAAGACGAGCTGCCATGGCTCCCAGGAGCCTGCAGCACCTGCAGGGAGCAGAACTTGAACAGCCAGGTGGTGGAGACGGTGGTGCGGGGATGGGAGGACCCACATGAGGACAGCTTGGCTGCCTGGTGGCACATGCAGGAGTGTAGGTTATGGTCTCCTCATGGCTCCCAGTTCCCTGTAGCTGTCTCACCACAGCGTGGTGGAGCTGGGCAGCCCTGGGCTCTCCTGTTGCATCCCAGACCCTTCCGTTGCTCTGCCCTGGCTCCCTGTTGTGGGTGTTGGACCTGTCTCATGGCTATGAGGCTCAGAACAGCAGGGATAGGCTGGGGCTGCCCCCGAGCCCACAGAGCCCTCTTCCCGATGGCTGCCTTGGGGGTGCCCCGCTGCCGGGTGGGCGCAGCCTGGCTGCACTGAGCTCTCCCACCAGCTCCCGCTGACGCTGTGCCTCTCTCAGGATGGCGTAATGGTGCTCAGTGCCACGCACCGCTACAAGAAGAAGTACGTCACCACGCTGCTGTACAAGCCTATCTGAGCTGGGGCCTCGCTTGCCCCCCACGCAGGACACGAAACGCCGCTTTGTCTGCACACACTGGGCCACGGGACTGTGTGAGAACTGGCCGCTGGCTCCAGCCTTGAACCTGGCAGGGACACAGGCCCCAGCGATGAGCCCAAGGCCACTGGGGCCTGTGACACTGTCGCATCCTACTGGTGTGGTTTGATTTAACCCTTGGTTTCCGTCCACCTACAGCTCCCCTTGGCTTCTGTGGGTCTCGGGGGCCACTTTGCTACTCACCAGAATAGCCTTTCCTCACACCCAACATGGAATGGGCTTCACCCCACCCGTCTTCTCCAGCCTGCAAGCGCCCCGAGGCAGTCCTGGGACTGCCTCCAGCCCAGGCCTCCAGGAATGTGTCCTACTTGCTGAAGGTTGCTGTGCTGTCCTGGTGATGAACCTGCAAGGCTTCCTTGATCCCTCAGGGCTCTGGGACACCCCAGCCTGCTACCTGGCCCCTGTCCCGCAGCCCTGTCTGTGGGGCTGCCCCCTTCCTTGTGCTCCCCAGCTTCAAGGTGGGCTCTCAGCTCCGGCTGCAGCCCCAGCCTTCTGTCAGGTTCAGCATCGAGCCAGCGGGAGGGAGGGTACAGCTGGACACAGCCACGCTTACTTGCTGCCAGGACAGCACTGTCAAGGACTGAACACCTGCCCCATCCCCAGCGTGGAGAGCTTCCGTGGGGCAGGGCTGACTGTCACAGCCAGAGGGGCAC
>NW_010546122.1:1357-6764 GCF_000687285.1 Phaethon lepturus | reverse complement strand
GTCGTGGAGCGCTTGCGTGGGCCGGGGCTGACTGGCACAGCCAGAGGGGCACTGTGCACGCTCAAGGGGGCCTGGGGAGAGCACCCCAGGACCCCGGCTACACCGCCTGCTGCCGGAGCAGTGCTGTGTGACAGGGTTTTCTCTATTTATTACAATATTTATTGTTCTCGGTGCTGCTGATGTCATGTTGGAGGGTGGGGGGGCTCCAGAGCGGCAAGGGGAGCGCTGGGTGGGGCACAGATCTACCCTTGGGGTGCTGGAGTGGGGCACAGAGCTACCCCTTTGGGGCCAGCCAGTGCCTCTGGCCCTCTGCGCTGTGGGTAGCTTGGGGAGGGGGGTGCACTGCAGAAACGGGCATGCCAGAAACACCGCAACCCAAAGGAGACCTTTATTGGGGACTCTCCAGCCACTGAACAGAACATGGCATTTCTTACATCTTCCTCCTGCGCTGGGGCCCGGACGTGCCCGGGGAGCCCCTAAAACGCAGCTCCGATACCTCTATCTATATACATATACATACATCCACGAGCAGGGACAGGTATGCAGCAGGGTTACAAGTGGGACAAAGTCCTGCAGCGAGAGATGCACGGTGTGGAGGGCTGTGACGCCCCACTCTAAGCACTCTGGGTGGAAGAAGGGTGAGCGCTGAAGCATGGGACAGGCAAAGCCCAAGCCAGCAGCTGCTGCTGCAATGCCAAGCACAGGTGGCCAGAGGGCATGCGACCACCACGGGAGGCCAAACCCACAAACTGCGCAGCACTCTGCACACCAGACCCCTGTCCACCCCAGCCCTTGGCAGTAGCAGGGAGAGGGTCCACTCCAGCCCTCCAGCGTGGCCCAGCTCGGCAGCCAGCGGGCTGTTCCATGGCGGGGGGCATCGCTCCCTGCCCTGCTTGGGGCTCACGCGATGGGCAGGGCGTGCTGGGCCTTCACCTGGCGAGAAAGCACTTGTGGCAGTAAGGGGGAGTACTGCCAGGGCAGCCCTGCATCAGGGGACTGCTGTGCCCTGGGGACACAGACACAGAGGCTGGGGACAGCCAAGAAGAATGCGTCCCATGTGTCCCCATACACATGCTGCACCCAGCTGGCCCCTCAGCTCTCCCCCCTCAGCCACCACTCTGCTGGCAGAGCACAGGGTGTCTGCCATCTGTGCCCATCCCCAGGGCATCAGGGCTCATCAGGGCGGGGACACCCACCCCTATCCCACCACTGGCTGCTGGGGTGGACTCACCTCCAGGTTCGTCCTGGCCTTGCGCAGCACGTTGTGGGTCCTGGTCACTGCGAGGGAGAGAGGATCAGGGGTCAATGAGGTCCCTGGGCTATGGAGCCCCCGCAGTCATCCAGGGACAAGGCCAGCTTGGCTGTGCCCCCCAGCAGCAGGATGCCACCCAGGCCACGTACGCTGGCTCACGATGAACTGCTCCATGCTGTCCTTGAGCTGGGCTGTGCTGCGCAGCTGCTCGGCCGTGCTTTGCAGGGCATCCTCCCTCTGAGACAGCTGGGCTCGCAGTGCCACGATCTCTCCCCGCAGTTCCTGCTCCTGGGACAAGACGAGCACGGTGAGCGCTCAGCCCTGAGTGCCCTGCCAGCCCCCAGCCTGATGCTTACCTTGCCCTGGTGCTGGGCCGGACTGACGGGCAGCACGGCGCTCCAGAAGGCGTCAAGGAGAGACGCACACTCCTCCAGGACGCGGTGCAGGGCGCTGGCGCTGCCCCAGAGGTGCCCCGCGCCTGCCCACCCCAAGGCCTGTGGGAGAAGGGTGCGGGAGCAGGTGCTGCTGGGGCACCCGCATCCCGCTGCACCCAGGGACTTGCTGTGCCCAGCCCAGCACTGCAGAGCAGTGCCGGCAACAGCCCCCAGGCTGGACGCTACCTGCTGTTTGCCAGCCCTGCAAGGCTCGGGGCTGATATTGGG
The DNA here is from genome assembly GCF_000687285.1 of Phaethon lepturus. Lineage (NCBI taxonomy): Eukaryota > Metazoa > Chordata > Aves > Phaethontiformes > Phaethontidae > Phaethon > Phaethon lepturus. The sequence goes on along the minus strand of NW_010546122.1, from coordinate 4,850 downwards.
CTCAAGAGCTGCTTTATGCATGGTCGACAGAGCAGGGTCCAGCCACTGCCAGCCCCGTCCTGCCCACGCTTTACCTCCTTTCCCGGGAGCGGGCAGTTGGGCAGCCCGAGCGCTGGGCGTGTGAGACGCATCAGCTCGTAGGCCAGTGCCTTCCCCTCCAGGATGTGCTGCTCCAGGGCCTGGTAAGTGTCCAGGTGGCCAATGATGTGAGCCCCTGTCAGTCCCTTGCTCTTCCTCACCAGTGGGTCTGCCCCACGTGGCTCTGTGGGACAAGGAGGGCAGGGTGAGGACCATTGCCTGCTCCCCCTGTGGCCCTCCACGTCCCATCCCAGGGGCCTGGCTTTGCCCTGGGTTCTGACCCTTGCTCAGCAGGGGTGCTGCCACAAGTTTGTCAGGTCTCAGCAGCCCCTGAGGCACATGTGTGGGCAGGCTGCGGTACCCACCATCCATCTGCCGGGCCACCGCGGTGTCAGAAGGCAGTGGGGAGAAGAGGGGAGCTGCTGAGCTCGTGCCAACATCGCGCACTGGAGGAGATGGGAAGCAGCCTGGAACAAGAAGCGTCTGAGCCCCTGTGGATGGCCATGGCTCCACGCCTGGAGCAGCTGAGCGGCCTTCCCTCCCTTGCTGCCCGCCTGCAGGGTCACCGTGTCCCTCCTACTGCCATGACAAGGAGAGGTGCTTGGGGTCCCTAAGGTTTGCAGAGGGGCCAGGCACCCTAGGACCAGAAGCTGTGCAGAAGACCTGGGCTGGTGGCAGGGTCTGGCGGGGCTGGTGTGGGTCCCATACCTGCATGGGTCTCGGCAGAGGGGCTGGGGAGGCTCTCGTAGACGTGCAGCTCTGCACGCAGGGTCTGCAGGAGCAGGCGGTGCTCCTCACACTGCTGCTGCAGGAGCGTCACTGTGTGCTGTAGCCTACAGAGGGGTGACGCGTGGGTCCAGGACCAGCCATGACACGCAGCCCTGCTGGCCCCAAGGCCACAATGCCCCAAACCTTACCTGCTGTTGTCCTCCTGCAGAGCGCGCCGCTCGTCCCGGAGCTGCCGGACACTCTCTTGGTGCTCAGCAAGCTCCTCCACCAGCCTCCGCTGCTCCCCACGCCTCTGGCCCAACTCTGCTTCAGCCTCCCGCACCCGGGAGCAGGCAGCCAGGAGCGCCTCCTGCACCCGTGCCAGCTCTGGGGACAGAGCGCATGGAGGTGTCACTGCCACCCCACTCAGCCAGTGTCCTCTGGGACGCTGGTGGCCTGGCCCTACCTTGGGAGAGGTGGTCACGCTGGAGCCGCAGGGTCCTGTTGTCGTCACGCAGAGCCTGGTTCTCCCCGCTCAGCTGCAGCCCTGGCTCCAGCCCCTGGGCGTAGGCATCACTGGGCAACCCTGCAAAGCGGAGACGGGTGCTGAGTCTCTCTCCCGACACCCTGCCATGCATGGGGTGAGCGCCCTCCCTGTGCAATGGGGTGTGCAAAGGCTGAGCCCCCACAAAAGCTCCCTGGCAGCCCCGGCCCCAGCGCAGCACTGTACCGCTGGCCTTGCTGGTGGAGGCCAGGCGGCGTTCGAGCTGCTCCCGGAGCCGGTCGTTGGTGCAGATGGACTCCTCGAGGCGCTGGCGCAGGCTGCGGATCTCCACCAAGTGCTCCTCCAGCAGGTCTGCCCCTGCCACAACCGAGGAGATGGCTCAGGGCAGGGATGGCTGTGGTGCCTGCCCCATGCCGTCCCCACTCTCCTGCCCCATACAAGAGCCATGTCCCACAGCCATTCTGGTGCCGGGTCTCCTCCCTGTTCCCCCACAACCAGCCAGGATACCCCTCTGCTCTCCAGCATGGACCTTACCTGTTAGCTTCTGGCTGGAGGGGTACCCTGATGGCAGGGCCCTGTAAGGTAGCCGGCTGGGAGGGGGTACGTCCCAGGGGGTGTGGGTGTTGGTGCCCCCGGGGATCTCAGCCAGGCTCTGCAGCACGCCGTGTCGGCAGAGCGATGCTGGGGCTTTGCTGCACTCTCCGAAGGGGCCCAGTGGGGCTGTGGGCTTTGCTGGTGCCACGGGCAGCGTCACACCTGCACACACAGGGTAAAGTGGTGATGAGGAGGAGGGCAATGAGCAGGGAGGAAGAACGGGGGTATCACACTCTTGGCCATGTTCTTTTTGCCTCCTTCTTGCCCTGCCCAACGGTGCAGCCCCATGTGCCGCCAAGGTGATCCCCCCATCATTGGCCTCTTATCCTGGTCAAACCCATTCCTCCTGAAGAGCAGAGGCTCTCCCAGGGCTTGCTGATTATGTGACATGAGTTGGAGGGTCTCAGCCCCACTCCTACACAACAATTAACCAAACCAGCCCTTTTGCAGGGACCCTAGGATGTGCAAGTGCCCCCACCAAGGGCTAGTGCTGCCTCAGGCTGTGTCCATTCCACCCGCCAGGTCCTCTCTACATGAGAGCCTCACGTCCCCACCATCCCCCAGCCAGAGCGATGGGACCCAGCCTGGAAACGGTGGCCCTGGGCAGCAGGAGAAGGGCCAGGGCAGGACAGGCAAGTCAGAGAGTGCGGGGGACCATGCGGCACAGCACGGCACAGGGCGGCGCAGCACGGCACAACGTGGCACACAGGGCAGACAGGACCAACCCCATGCTGGAGGCGCGTGCTCACTTTCTCCCAGCTGCCTCCGGAGCACCTGCAGTTCCTGTTGTGCCTCGGCCAGGGAGCAGATGGGGGTCCCACAGCAGCCCAGGAGTGGGGGGGCTGCAGGAGGGAGGGGCCCAGCAGGAAGGAAGGGGGGCAGCCCTGGGGCCAGTGCAGGCAGGGTGGCACTAACAGGTTTGGACAAGGAATCAAATTGAAGGCCTAGAGACAGGAGAGAGATGGAGAGAGATGTTAACACAGCTCTGGCTCAGCCTGGCATGGACCCCTCCTCCCGGGGCACTGGGGTCCCCAGCACGCCCCGAGCAGCCAAGTCCCCGTGTCCAGAGGCATTGCGGGCTGGGACAGCCGACACGAGCCCGGTCATGTCCCAGCCTTGCAGGGCTGCGGTACCATGGCAGGGCTTCCCGAGAGGTTCCCCTGCAGCCCCAGGTGCTGTGTGCTCACCCCCTAGGCTGGCGTTGGGGCACGGTGCTCCGTGGGCAGCCCCTGCCTAGGCCTGATCAGCACCTACTGCTGCAGGGACCCACAAGCTACAGAGGGGCTGCACGTCCCCAGCCCACGGTTGTAGCCCCTGTGCACCCCGTGGCACCTGTGAGTCGGGCGGGCTCCTCGTGGCACTGGCTGCACTCGCTGGCCCCATCCCCGTCGGAGCAGGGCTCCAGCCCCTCGGACACGAAGGATGTGCTGGTGGCAGAGCAGGACGACTCTGAGGGTGGGTGGCTGCTGCCTGGGGACTCGCAGCGCTCCTGCAGCTTCGTCTCCAGGCTCTTGATCACCTTCTCCTTCTCCTGGAGCTCCCGGCTGAGCCTGTGGATGTGGGCCATCACCGGGGCTGGCAGGGGCAGGGGCCCCCCCAACCCACACC
>NW_010546122.1:404-1291 GCF_000687285.1 Phaethon lepturus | reverse complement strand
CGACGGCCCCCCCCACCCCACAGCCCTTCCCCGCCATGCTGTGCACACTCCAGCATGACACCCCACATGCTGCATCCCACCTGTGCCACAAGGCTGCCTGGAGCCATGGGGTGCCCAGCCCAAGCCTGGGGCTCCCCATCCCCAGAGGAGAGTCAGCCACGGGATGTCCACCTAGAGCAGGGACCCTGAGGGCACCCTGGACTCTCACCCCAAGAGCAGTGATGGCCCCTGGGGTACCCATGCAGAGCAGGTCCCTCAAGCCTTCCCTGGGAACAGGTACCTCAGCGCCAGGAGTTCGTGGCTGGTTTTATCCTCCCCATCTTGTCGATCTCCTGAAAAACCAAACCAGAGAGAAGCCAGTGTCCCTGTGCCCCAGGCTGCCCATCCCCAAACAGAGCCATAGCAGGACAGTCCAGCTCGAAGCAGGTAGCCCATACAGCATAAGCTGTCCAAATAGCCCCAGCCCTTCTCGACAGCCATCAAAGCATCCCTTCCTGGCCCACCGTGCCCCCATGATGCCCAGCCCCAGTGGCCCCCCAAAGGTACTTACTGGTGCCCAGCTTGTCGCTGAGCCTCTCGGCCAGCTGCCTGCCCTGGGTCAGCTGCTCCCTGAAGCCCTGGCCCAGGTAGTAGTCAATGTCGGTGCCACGGAGGAGCTCCTCAAAGGATCGCAGGGCATCGTGCAGGTGCTGGGCCAGGCTGTGGCTCATCCCGCGGCCCTCCCGCAGTGTCTGCCGCAGGTGGGAGAGCTCCCGAGCTTGTGCTTGGATCAGCGAGTCATACTTCCTAGGGGGGATCAGCAAGTGGGGGGTCCACAGGGCTGCCAGATACCCTGGAGAGCACAGCAGGGATGGGATGCACCGTCCCATCCCGAGTCTGTGCACTGT
>NW_010546122.1:0-237 GCF_000687285.1 Phaethon lepturus | reverse complement strand
ACCCCCGCAAGACTTGGTTGCGGGCAGCTGCGCCTCGAGGAGGGCGACGCGGTGCACCAGGTGCTGCAGGTCACGGCGTGCCCGCAGGGCGGGCGGGCAGAGGGTGCCATGGCCATCCGACTGCCAGCCCTCGTCCTCGTCGGTCAGGCTGTGTGCCGGGGAGGCCAGGGGTGTGGGACCCGGTGGGGGCCGCTCGGTGCCTGAGGCATAGCCACTGGTGACGGAGATGGAGCGGGC
>NW_010546121.1:8894-10206 GCF_000687285.1 Phaethon lepturus | reverse complement strand
GAGCGGCGGCGTGAGCCTCTCCAGGGATTGCAGCGGGCTCTGAAACTGGCCTTGGCTACTCGGTGCATCTTGTCTGGACGGTGCTTTCACATGTGGTTGGCTTTCGCTAAGCCCCTCCTTCAGATATAAGCATACGCTTGAACGTCGCCTGGAGCGCAGGACGCACCCCTCCGCCGTGGCCGAGGAAAGGGGCAGTTACCCTGACCTGGGGGAAACATTTCATCCTGAAACGTGTTGTCTTTGCTGTTGGAAAAGACTGATTCTTGGAAAGAGAAACAGGGTGACTCTCCGAAACATCCCTGCAAGGAGGAATAGCTCGTTGCCTCCTGCTCGTTCAGCCCCGCGTCCGGGCTGGCTCCAGGCGCGGGAAGAGGTACAATGTGGGAGAACACCAGCTATTAGTGTCTCCGAGTGCCTGGTGCAGCGATGAAAAGAAGCACCATTAAATGTTCTGAAATAAGGTATAAATTAACTGGCCTGGCTATGGTCATTTATGATGTCTTTCAGGTTAAAAAACGGTCCTCATTTCTAAGGATTTAGAGTCCCCACCTGCCTTTAATGGGACTATTCTCCTTACAGCTATTGCCGTAGGTAAAAGACTTAAAGTCAAACAATAATTACTCCCAGGAAAGAAACACTGTTTTCTTGTCATGTTCCATTAAATAGTTCACAGTATGAGCCAAAGAATTAATGGCCTTATTATCTGGCCTTCAAAATATATCATATTAAAGAGGAGAAGGCAGCTCTGAAGAATACAGAAGACACCGGGGATACCAATGCCCCAGACGATTCGGCTGCAAGGGTGTTGGGATGTTTGATATGTTTTAGCTCAATATTGGCTCAGTCACCGAGAGATGGAGGATGGCGAGTGGGAAAGGACAGCCTGGGTGACCCTGGACCAGGAGAGGTGGCTGGGCAGACTGGAGACGTGCCCTCCCCACTGGGATTTGGCCCTGCAGAGATGAGATTTATTTTTCATCCTCAGTATGTGCGATCGGCTCCATCCCGGCTTTGCCTGGGGTGGGTTGGTTGCGGTAGGTATTTTTGCTGCTACGCAAGGGCTGGCACCCACAGGTCTTTGCACGATGGCAGATGTCAGCTCGGGAAGCGAATGTGCCGCAGCCACGTGCTGGCAGCAGGAACCTGAAATTCATTTGATTAATGTGTGTTGTTGTTGTTTCCCCTTGAGCTGGAGAACCTGGCAGCCTCCAAATCGTTTGGAAGTACATCAAATCCCCCAAGGAAGAGAGAGAGAGTTTCCAGCCCTCCCCCCCGACTTCAGGGCCCTTCGTGGAGAGGATTCAGAGCGGTT
>NW_010546121.1:0-8864 GCF_000687285.1 Phaethon lepturus | reverse complement strand
CTCCCAGACACCTGCAGACACACTCAGGCGTGTGCACAGAGGTGCGGCGCTGGCGGCTGAATTCCTCGTGGCTGAAGGGCTGCATATTCCACCTTTCTGCCCCTCCAGGTCTGAGGATTAAAAGATTTGCTCAGTTCTGATGAAGTTCGAGCAGTTCTAGGATGGCTCTGATTATCCTCAGCTGCTCACAGTTCAACGTGGCCATTCGTGACAGCAGGGGACGATGTGGCACGGGAATGCCCTGGGCGGAGATCCCTTTTCCCGGCATGTAGAAGGATCTTTTCCCTGTAGAGGGATCTCAAAGTGCAGCCGGTGGCACAGACGCTGGTCCCGGGGCCTCGCGCGGATGCACAGGCGGGTGGGTGCAGCCCCCCCGGCTGAGCGGGGGCTCACTGCACCTCCAGAAATCCACGGCATGGCTGTGCCTGGCTCGATCCTCTAAACCTCTTCCGCTGGTTTGTTGGTTTTTTTCCCTAGTTAGCCTTCAAATAAGAGGTGGTACGAGCTTATTTTTGGCCTTTCATGAATATTAAATTGCAGAGTGGAAATGCGGGGAAAATCACTCATGGCTGTCATGGGCCTGTGTCCATGCTGCCTCATTCGTCAATCCTTAATTAGTTTAAGGACAGATTTGCCAATATTTTCATCCCCTCGTTTTATGGGGTCAGTGGGAGAGAATGAGAGCCCTCTAGTTGTGTCTTTTTATTTTTTCCCTTGCTCTTGGTGGGGATCTCTGCTGCATGGTGCTGGCAGAGCGCTGGCGTTGCAGGGCCATAGCACCCCATGGAGCTGGACGGGCTTATGCCGTCTCCTCCGTTTTTTGCTCGGTGGCTTGTTTCCTCTCAGGGGTGTCACTGAGAGGCACCCAGTGATGCAGGCGGATGCAGGACCCCTGCACCATCCCGGGATGCTGTGTGTTTGCTGCTGAGGCTGGAGAGGAGAAGCAAAGGGAAGGAAAGCACCTTCCAGCTCATGAGCATCGTGCTTGAGCCAAGTGCTGCCGTTGGGAGGGAAGGGTGTCTGCTGCTCCCTGCCACGGGCCCTGACCGCCCCACAAACACGCACGGCACCGTCCTAGACAAGACCTCATGCAGCCTGGGCAAAGTCTGGAAAGGCAGGAGAGAAAGGGCTGGTTGTTTTTTGTTTTCCTTCCTCTCCTCTCTTCTCCTTGTGTCTCATGACCTGGCAGATACCAGCAACGTTTTAATCAGATCTGGCACATGGTGAGAGGAAACGAAGGAAGGCACGGAATCGTAGGAGGCCAGGAGCCCCCTGGAAAGGCAGGCGGAGGGAAGGGAGAGAGCACAGGGAATTAGAAAGTCCATTCTGGATCTGAGTGGGGGGAAGGTATCTGGAGCAAACCCTTCTTGAGAACCAGGCCAGCGTCGAGCAGCCCCATCCCTGTGGGAACTGGCTGTTCCCCACGTTATTCCTTTCCTTGCCATTCTTTGTCCACCATTGTGTTCCTTCACCACTCATTCCTGGCTGTTCTTACCTCCAGGACGGTGCCTCCTACACAGAGTGGATGCATTTTCCCCCAAGCCGTGATTTCAGCTCAAGGTGCGTTGTTTGCACTCAAGAAAGCTCTTTGGGGAATGTTTTTTGAGTGGCTCCATTGTGTTGCCTCTTACATGGGGAGACCAGAAGTGGCGGCGGGCTGCAAGGCTCAGCTCCAGGGCTTCCTCACTCTGCAAGGAGGCAGCTCACACAGGGACACCAGGATCAGGGCTGTGTCTACCAACAATTCATATGGCACAAGGAGACCAGCACAAGCCAAATACCGGTCTAGGTCTGCCTTCATCCTTCTCGGGGGACCACACTTCCCTAGGACACACTTTTTGCAGCAGACCCTGGGATGTGAAATGCCAGCCCGCTGCCACTCACCGATGTCACTGGGACACATCTCATTCTGGGTGCGGGAGATCACAGAATCACAGAATCACTAAGGTTGGAAAGGACCTTCAAGATCATCAACTGTTTACCCAAGGCCACCGTGCCCCCTAAACCATGTCCCGAAGAGATGTCCCTGCTGCAGCCTGGCAGGGATGCGCATGGCTGCACGGCCCCGGGCGGCTGCAGGGAGCAGGGGGTCAGCGTTGGGACCTTGCTGTGCTGTCATGTCCCCCGAGGATGTCCCATTGCACTCACAGCCCTGACACCGCCTCTTGCCAAGCGCACGGCGCTGTCCCGCGCCGGGAAAGCGAAGCCTGGGCTGAGCCTGTCTGCATTTACCTGACCTCGTGTCCCGGAAAGCTTCCCTCTGGCCTCTGCTTCTCTCTGGACTCTCTTCCAAATGTGTCAGGCAGCCCAGGAGAGCACAAAACAAAAAGGAAATAAATCTTCATAAAACTGCTTCAAGGTTTTACTTTTTTTTTTAGGTTCTGCTGCACCAGTCCTTGCAGACTAAATGTTATCTTTCACTTTCTGGATGGACGTAGCATCTGTAACATTTTAAATACACTTTTCTCTTCTAAACACCAGGCTCATTTTTATATGCATTGGTCTATATTGATTTCTTTACCTATTTCTCTTTCAGTACTGGTATTGCTGAAAAACTTAAATACTTTGAAGACGAAGGGGCACCCTGCTGCCCATTTGTTTTCTGCTCCACCCCGATGCCGTTCATTTGGTCTGCATGATCTTTTCCTCAAGGGGGCTAGGCCTAATGGCACTTTATGGTTGAAAAACATCTCTGCACCTTTACAGGGCACTTACAGCCCTAATCCTGCAAGCGTAATTATACTCGAGGAGGTGAACTCAGCTAAGGACAGTGGGACGCCTTGGAGTGACACCAGACCTGCGTGAGCACAGATGCTGTCGGGGTAGGAAATATCTCCTTTGAAATCAAACTGGGAAGGAAGCGCTGGATGCCAGCAGGCACGCTGAACCTACTTTCATTACCTAAAAAATCGTTGACACGCGAGGTGTGATCAGTACGGTGTTTTGCAACATTTTCGAAAATGTTGCTTTTCATCCTTATTCAATTTCTTCAGGCGCTGGCAATGTTGTGTCTTGGGTTTGTTCGGTTTGTTTTGCTTTTTTAATTTTCAAAACGTTCTTCTTTTCCCACATAGAGGGAACACTCCCTGCCTTCCTCTTATTCCACGGAGGCGACTAAAAAACCAAATTGCAGGAATGAAAAGAAAGTCAGGCTCGTGATTATTAGCCAACCCGTCTTCTTACGGCTTTAGGATTCACAAGCCAATATTCCCACAGTTCTACTTGGGCATAGGAAAATGGAACATTATCCAGAAATTGTCTTGGATTCCTCTGGGTAGGGAAAAATATAAAGCTAATGCCCTCTTGTGGCTCCTTACAGCAAAGTGTTTGGCTGCGGAGCGGTAGCGGAGTTGTCTCACCTTCTGGTTATTAGCGGGGAGAAAAGATGGTAGGGTTGTGTGTCTCCCGTCTGCACTTCAGAGAGGCTGTAAGGGCTGGAGGTGCAGGCTGTGTTTGGCTCACGCCCGCGAGGGAAGCCCAGGGCATCGCCTGCGCCTTGGCAGGGCTGCGGCGGGGGCTGCCCCGCTGGGTGGGCTGGGGTGCAGGCAACGCATCTCTTCTGTGAGGCAGCGTCCCAGGTCCTGGCCTTGGCAGGCTGTTCCCCACCAGAAAGCAGCGGTTTGAGAAATATTTAAGTCAGTTTTGCAGATTTGGAGGCAGTCCAAAAAGGATAGTGTTTTTCTCCCGAGGCAAAACAGCCTGAGGGCACCAGGGACGGAGGAGCCCACTGCCGGTCACCCAGGTGTCCACCCACAAAGTCCATCCAATCCAGAAGGCTTTGCAGGAACATTTAGCCTAAGTAAATTAGATGATTTGGGGGTTTTTGTCAAATCCCAGTTCTCACTTGGTTTTGAACTGCTGTGAAATGTACAGCCGTCGCCTGTCGTTGGTGCAAGGCACCCAATGGCACATCCAAGTACATCTGAAATATTTTTTAAAGCACGGACATTAACGTATAATAACAAGAATAAAAATTCTCTATATTTTAGAGCCCATGTGCCTGCCCTGACACCAGCCTTCCAGGAAAGACCTCCATCAGCATCTGCTTCCGATCAAACATCATTGAGTTCCAGCCCAAAATAACTTCAAAGATTTATTGACTTCCATGATTTCTAAATAGCTCCCAAAGAGCAGCAGAGAGCCCGGCGTTGGCTCTGCTAACCCGGTGGGATGAGAAGGTGCTCCACGCTCCTTATCCCACAGACTACCAGAATATGGAGGCAATCGCTCTCCACTTGAATGTCAACCTAAAACTAATTCCAAGGTGAATTTTTAGGAATTTAGGACTAGTGCAATTGCTGAGCAGATCAGAGACCAAACCAACAGTCCTAAAACCAAATCCTACCACAGCAGTGACCTTCCACTGACTGTGAGAAGTTCCCATCCATTAGCAGTTAGTATCCTAAAACCGGAGAACCATAGCCCCTCCTTGTATTTGTTTCAACCCTTCTTCTTGTAAGGGGATAGTCCTTCTCTTCAAATAAATGCTGAACATCTGATCAAGCCCCACGAGTATCTGGTGGTTCAGAGTGCCACGTGCTCCAGGATCAACATTGCTGCTGACATGGTTCTTCAATTTTTTTTTTTTTTTTGATCCATGAGAAATTTCAGCAACACCAAGTTTTCTGTCAGAATACTACTTTAGAATTTTTGTAGATGTGTTTTCAATTTGAAGTTTTCCTCTATAAAACTTCCAAACACCAATAATAGTGAAGATTTTTAACTTTAAAAGATAATTTTTTTCACTTTCGTCTTTTTGGTAAAGACCCAAACCTATTTTGTTAGGAAAAGTGTGAGCTGAGAGAGGGCAAAGTTCCTTTTGTGATCACACCACACACCACCAGGAAGATGCTTACAAAAATAACAGCGGAAGAGCTAGGACATCTTAGCCAAACTGCAGATGTCTCATCGGCTTGTCCCCGCCATGGGCAGGGGCACGCTGCTGGGCTGGGAACCAGCAGCATCCAGCATCCAGCACTTCGCTCTGCAAACATCCCCTGGAGTGAGCATCTGCGTGGGTCGTCCCCGCTGGGATGAGCCTTTCCTGCCCCTTAGCCTCTGCCCAAGCAAATCCTTCCCTCCTAGACATCCTTCTCTGGTCTTGGCTGCTCGCTGGCCAGTATAGAAATGGGTCCTGTATGGACACAAGCAGCTGTGATGAGGTTGGGCTGTGATATTGCTGCTGTGAGCTGAGTACCAGCTCCCAAATCTGGGAGGAACTGCCCTATAAAACAGCAGGAAAATTGCCAAGTTGAGTCCTGATTTGGCGAAGAGCAGCCCCAGCGCCGTTCCTCCTTGATGTCACCAGGTGAGATCTTCTAGGATGCCGTGTGACAGCTCGGGATTACCAATCTGGGAACACTTAAGCAGAGCCCATGCTTTTCCTGGGGTCTTCAACACCCTCGTAAGGAAAAAGAAGAACGTGTGACAGGCCTGCACCTCGAGGATCCCCTGGAAGTGTCCAGCAAGAAGGGGACATCAGGGGAAGAAGCGAGCAGGGAGTTTGGCAGGGAGAAATCACACATCTGGCCCTGCGAGACTGGACGTGCAGTCCCAGTACTCGCTGCTCATTTCTCACTTTTTCCTTTTTAAATGTCCACTTAAGGCAGAGGAATGGCTGAGAAAAGAGTGATGAGCTTTTTTGGCCACAGGCCTGGAGAGGGTCTGGCAGGCTGATGGTGATGCCGGGAGGGATGCGCCCAGCGGCAGCGGGTGCTACAGGGGGGCTTTCCAGACATATCACGGATCACGTCTGAAAGGAGGGCTGCGGGAGCGGGAGGCGAGTCGGAGGACAGCCGTGTTGGATGGTTGGCATGGGACTGACGGCTGAGATGCCGTGACCAGGGGAAGGGTACAGGGTGCAGAAGGGAATTTACAGCCTCTTAGGATGTTTCGGGTGGGATTTCCTTCCTTACTTCCAGGCTCTGTTCAAAGCAGGGTGCTGTTTTCTGCCCTGAAAGCAGAGGGTCCTTGGAGGGGCTTTTCTGTCAACCACATACAGATCTGCTACAAAGCATGGCTCTGTCTCTGCCAAGAGCTCTATTCCGTCAGAATTTCAGGCACTACTTAGCATCTCCATTTCCTGGGAATCTCTTTCCAAGAGCTTTATGCTGGTCCTTCCTCCCTTCGCTGTGGGTCTGTGGGGAGGAGGTGTGTGGGGCGAGCAGCGAGACCCCGGGACTGAGGACAGGGAGATGCTCTCATCCAGCTGCACTGTGCACACAGCGAGATGCTGGGCATCACGTCCAAGCTGTGCCGCATGCACTGCGAAACACGGTGCTTCCTCCAGGCCCTGCCACTTTTTCCAAGCTAAAGCAATGCCTAGAGAAGGCTGAGAGCATTTTTCACTGGGTTTGCTTTCCACTGACTCAAGTCGGGCTGCACTGGGGATGTGCCCGTCTGGTTTCTATCGCAATAATCACTGAGCGGGTGAGCGGCAGGACACATCAGTTGACGTCAGCCTGATCTCACACGCAGCCACTCGGACGGGTTTGCACCAGAGAGGAGGTCTGGGGGAATTACCACGCTTTGCACAAGTGAGAGCTCTGCTAGGTCTCCCTGCTGACGAGCAAACCTCTGTGCGTGGGGCAGGAGGGTGCTGCTGCTCCCCGCCTGCCTGCCGAGAGGGGACGGGGCTGTTTGCCAGTTGCTGCTGCTCTCAGAGAAAAAAGAGACGGAAAAGCCTCGGTCCTCACGCCTCTGTTGTGGCCTGGACAATGTGAGTCATGCTGAGCGCCTGGGGCTCCCCAAGGCTGCTGCCTGCTGTCCCCCGCTCCCCCCAGCACTGTGGCTGTCCCTGTGCCCCGCCAGCGTGGCGAGGCAATGCTTCTGCCTCGGGTTCAAGGGGGGAAGACAGAGGGACGTATGGGAGAGGACGGAAGGACAGACTGCACCAGGGAGTGGGAAGGAGAGCAAGCCCCCAAACGGCTCCGAGCAGAGCGAAAGGAGCTGGTGTATAGCAGAGGGCTCCAGCAGGAGCGTTCCCAAGCCTTCGGATCAGCAGTGGGACAGAGGAGTAGATTCGACACATATTTTCCATCCTCAGCTATCCACATTGCCCCTAACCTGATCCCAATTAGATACACAGAGGCAGCTGCCAAGGAACTTTTATGACTCATTTGAAAGGGAGCCTGCACAAGAACCGTGCATTCAAATCCAGCTGTCTCCTCTCTGTTGCTGTTTAGGGAGGACATTTGTGCTTGCTTAGCTCACCTAGGAAAGGGCCAGCGGGCCCCTGGACACAAGGGAAACTGGTTATCAGCCCAGCCTGGGAACATGCTGTGTATTCCTTAAAAAAAGGGAGAGACAGAGTCGAGCTGGCAGGAAGCGCAGCTCGGGCTTGGGAGACGTGGGCAGCAGTCCGAGGGGAGCCCTCCTCGCCGCGTTACCTTTCGCCCTCACGGGCTCGGCTGCAAACAGAGCCAATCCTCACCGAGCACCGTGCTGCCGGGGATCCCAAACCACCCCGGGGAGTCAAAATCACTGGGGCTTGGTAGCTGCCCTCTTGTTTGCAGCGACAAAGCCCTTGCCTCTCACAGAGGCACCAGCAAAGGTGAGATGCTGAGCATCAGATGCAGCATAAAAGTGGCCTGATGCTCAGCAGGCAGGTCTAAGTGACAGGGTCAAGCCTTGCTCAGGGAGGACATAGGAAATCCCAGGTGAAATGGGACCTGAAGCCCATCTGCATCTCTTAGAGCAGCCAGATACTGCTGCTCTGGAGGCAGGTGGAGGACTCAGCGGTGGCTGTGCCTGCCCATATTAACTCTCATCCTGGTCTTTAATAACCTAAACCCTGAAGAGTGAGATTGAAATCCCTCCCCAGATGCTTGCTGTTATTATAACCGCAGTGATCCGTGCTATTGCCATGCTCCGCAAATTGCCTGCCTGTCCCCTGCTGTGCCTTAGGTATCAGCTGTTCTGGGACAAGGTGCTTGGGATGTTTTCAGTTGAAATTGGGCAAAGAGATAGAATATGATTAATATTTGATTAATATTTTATGCTAGAAGTTCAGAGGCTGTCAGGCTAAGCTTTCTTAGCAAAATTCATAATTTCTGATTCCAGTCTGGTACCAGAAACCAAGAGGTTTATCTTGAAAGCTGTGACTTTAAAACAAACCAAACCAACAACCCCCACCTCATATGAGAGAGCAGAGCAGGCTTTTGGTGGCTCAAAATGCACTTTTACAAACCTGTACAAACCTGGCCAGAGATATCTGTTTTGGGCAGGCTTGATTTTCTTGGCAAACACCCTGATTTTTAAGCATTTTGCTTTCCGTATGGAACAGGCCATGTTTTTCCTCAATACCTTGAAAATTTTCACTAAGTGGAGTTGTGCTTTTACCACCCATCTCTCAAATTCAGTATCTTTGCTACATCTTTCGTTCATCTTTCCAAGTTTCTGAAGCCCTGCCGCTCTCTTAGCTCATCTATTCCTAGCGTTTCAAATAAGTACTTTTAAATGAAAGCTGAGACTCTTATAAATTCATATGATTCTGGGAAATAGGTCTTTAAGAAAGGTACCTGCTACCGAGACCTTTGCTATTAAGTGTCATCGTGTCCCATGAGCCCCGGCGAGATCCTGCTGATACCCTGATACCCGCACCCTCTGTGCTCTCAGGGCAGGGATTTAGGCGCCCTGAGGCCGGCGCAGCCTCCGGCAGAGCCAACCCCCCCCCCGCACTGCCCTAGGGATGGGGAAGCCCCGCGACGTGCTCCCGGGCAGGGCTGGGCCGGAGGCTGGTGTGAAAGAGCGGGCATCGCCCGGGACGGGTGGATGCTCGTGAGCAGGGGCTGGAGGGTTTGCACGACCCAAGATCTGCCCTTGGGTGGGATTACCCCATTTCGCGGTCTCTGACACGCCCCTTA
>NW_010546120.1:0-387 GCF_000687285.1 Phaethon lepturus | reverse complement strand
CAGCCGGGCCGGGCTTTCCAAGCCGTTAGAGGAACCGTAGCACGACCCGTCTCCCCAGCACAAATCTCTCCATCCCCACGGAGCCGTGATCCGGGTGGATTTGCACACGGGTGTCCAGGAAACAGCAGTGAGCTCGAGGGGGGACCCCAGTTCTCCCAGCATATTTATCTTCCCGACTTAATATTCAGCCAGCTCTCAATTTTGATGCCATCCATCCATTTCCAAATCTAATATGATATTCCATTAAAAAAGATGCATTTGAATCTTGGGCTCCAGCAGCATTAATATTAAAAGTGTATTGAATGCAGGAGTTTGTTTGAATGCAAACACGCTTCAAAGCCGCCGGCGGCAGATAAACCCTTTTGCCAGCTCCCCGGGTACAGAAAC
>NW_010546119.1:3305-13887 GCF_000687285.1 Phaethon lepturus | reverse complement strand
CGGAACATATGCTATGTTTGGCACAAATTCAGGAATGTTTTGGTACCTGTCCCCCTTCCTTTGTCATTGCACTTATTGTTTACTGGGAGGGGAAAAAACACCCTTTCTGTTGTGCCTCCTTGGTCCTTCACTTCCACCATGCCCTCAGCATGGGTCAGTCAGCAGCCGCTGAAGGGAACTGATCCCATTGGCTTTAATATTTCTATTGTACAGCCACGATTAATTTTGATTTTTCTCTTTTGACTCCTTTGCTGTGTTTATTTCAAGGGATTTCTGCCACCTCCCTTCTATACTTCAATGTGCCTGAAAAATTTCTGTCAGGTGTGATTGTGTATGACTTGAAGAAAGTGCAATTTTAAAGACTTGAATTCACTTTAAAATCCCCACTGCTTTCTATTCTTTTTTTCCCCCTCCACATTAGTGCATCTCCAAGCTGAAACATCTCCATCTGACAACTCTGTGTGTGTTATTACTGCCACAAGACCTTTCCACCACCAGGTTTCTCTCTCTTCCATTTCTTGCTATGAATATGAGATTTTCAGGGGATTGCCGCGTGCTGAATATTTGCATCACGGCCCGGGATGCTTCAAATAAGGCTTCAGGGAGCTGAGAGAGACTTGAGGGCAATCCAAAATACTCCAGAGAAAATTTCCCAAAGTCATAGACAAATATTTCCAAATGTGAATATTTCCACCCTGGCAATTCTCTGTAAATATATTATTGTGACAGACAGCTAGACAGACAGACACGTACGGCTGACATTAACATGTAGCTTCTGCTGTCACCCGCAGACGGGCTGCGTGGCTGGAATGATGATGTTCCTGTCTGGACTTTGGGGAGTTTCACATATTAAACAGTACTAAAAGAATTTTTAATTGGACTCATTTTACTTTTTTTTTTAATCAGAAATGAGACAATGCACACGAACCCCTGTGGTTACTGTAGTCTCAATCAGCTGCCAAATAATATTATAGAAGTTGTGATTGGATTAATGAAAAGCTTGTAACAAAATTATAGTTGTGAGGAAATTATCCTATTGGGGGCTTTAATTTAAACTGGTGGGACAAAATTAGTCCTAAATTAAAGAAAACAACTAATTGTCTAGATATCACTTGGTTGATAAATGCACCAGTAGGAACCCGCTCCCAGGGCGTCGCTCTGCTTTTTATAGGCGTTTTGAGGGAAAACGCACTTGGCAGCCTCGTTCCGCTCCCTTTTGCTTTTTCCACGGGTGCCCAGGGCTGCTGCGGGCTGGGAGCTCCTCCTCGGCCCCGCTCCTGAAGGCACCAAGCCCTGGAGGTCCCGGAGGGAAGGGATGGTTTGGGCCAGCCCAGGGGTACCCTGTGCTTCCTTAGGGACCCCGACCCCTCAGCTGGGGTGACCCAGCACCCACATGGGCTTCCACCGCTGGGACATTTATCCAAGGTGAGGACTCATCCCTGCCATCCCTCGTGTCCCATCCAGTGCTTCTCTTCAATGGAGCGCGCTAAGCCACGTCCCCCGTTAGCTTCCGATTCCTGCCCCGCACCATGGTTTTGGGAATTGGCCCGTTGCCCGCAGGGTGCTGGCCCCTTCCCTGGGTGCTGTCCTCTCCCAGCGGCCCCAGCAAAGCGGGACCCCCAGCCCACCACCCTAGCTGAGGGTGTCCTCCATTTCAGGACAGAAAAAGGTATTTGGAGCCCTGTGGGTCCCCAGGGCGTGGGAGAAGATGGTTGGCAGCACCGTTCTACAGAAAGAGCTTTTTTCTCCTGCGGGAGTCAAAAACCAGCCACAGATCTGTAACGGCAGAGCCACGGCTGTGCCTCGTGCTGGGGGAGGAATATATTCTCGGGTGACAGGGTTTTGTCTGTATTTCATTCAGTAGCAAAGTTGTTTTCCCCGTAGCTGGGAGACCCCAAGTTTGCCGTTTAATAACTGTAGAGGTGCTGGAGCTAGCGGAGCCCGGGCCCGTGGCGCACCAGACGGGAGAACCTGGGGTGGTTTTCACCACGCTTTGTCCTGCTGATCTGGACCTGGTAAGGAGATTTTGTCGGCCACAGCATGAACCTGCTGTATGCAGCTCCCAAACAGCAAGGGTGTTGGGAAGTGCTAAGTGGGATATGGTGGGTATTTTGGGCACCAACTGCATCCTATCAGAAAAATC
The DNA here is from genome assembly GCF_000687285.1 of Phaethon lepturus. Taxonomy (NCBI): domain Eukaryota; kingdom Metazoa; phylum Chordata; class Aves; order Phaethontiformes; family Phaethontidae; genus Phaethon; species Phaethon lepturus. Next base: position 11,744 of record NW_010546119.1, on the reverse strand, counting down.
CCGAAAAGGAGGGGAGCCTCCTCTCTGATACAGATGACCTGCAAAGCTGAGCCACCTTGGGTCGGGACTCCTGGTGCCAGTAAAGGGTGTCGGTAAGCAAACGGTAGTCACCCCCGTTCTTGGGGGCTGGTTATACTGAGTTTTCCCTCTGGTTTTGATGCCCCATTAGATCCCAGCGTTTTGCCGGTGGGTTAGGCTGCGTTGCTGGATGGCTTGTCTAAGAAAAAAGCTCCGTTTCCTTCAGAATTTCTTCCTCTCTTTTAGGAAAAGGTTTCTGTTGCTTGCCTCTGCCATTGGCCCTCAAGTGGTAAATCCCAGGCAAATAAATCTGTATTTAAAGCAATAAATTCAGTGCCTTTCCTCTGAGGCTTTATTTTCTCATTTAGTGACCTCTTGTTCCCCATGTCTTCGACACTTCTCCGATGTGCATTAAGCAAATATGCAATCATCCTTTCATTCTCTATCTTTGCTTTCATTATGATTTTTTACACTTCATTACATTTCCCTCTATAATTGCAACTCTTTGTTGTCCCAAAGTTTTATGGCTCTTTCCTCTCTTCTCTCACTTCTTGTGTTTCTTTGTTATTCACGTTAGCTTTTCTTGACACTGTGTTCCTAGTACATTTTCTAGATGTCAAGCAAACTCTTAGGCCTAAACTCATTTATCTTTGAACACTTTCCATTTCCACTTCAGTGCTCTACCCCAATGAATTCCATCCAGAACTTCCTTTTCTTCTAAAATTGGCTGTGCTGCTTTTATTCAGCGTTCTTCCCTTTTTAGGCCTAATTATAAATCCGATTGTTCGGTCCTGAATGCTTCCACGAGCTCCATTCATTTCCGAGCGCGGTTCTGCCATAACTGCCGGGGGAAGTTGCGTGACTGCCCTTTCAAAATCCTAATATGATCTAGCTGAGAGAGATGTTATTTCTAACTTAAATTAAACCCTAGCGCAAGATCAGGCTGTTAAGTCCCTCGGCTCTGCTCTCCTGTCGCTGCGTTCTCCCGCCCTAGAAAGTTGGGAGGAGGGCGAGGATGCTCCGTGGTGGGTTCATGGGCTTCTGGGGTTTTCCCAGCCCCTCGCAGCGAGCGGCGGAGCTGCCGGGAGAGGCGGTGGGCACCGCCGTGCCTCCCGCCGGCATCGGGTGCAGGGGTCTGTTGAAATCCCACCGTTGCGGCAAAAACAGCTCAAAGTGGCCAATGGCCGATTCCCACAAGGAGAGACCACCGCTTTCCTTAGGAATTTTTACGGGCTGCTTGGCTGCTAATTGGATGTTAATTTGTAAGAAGAAGGCACCACCCTTGCTGACTTAATCTTGAGCATCCCTGGGTTTTTCCCTCAGCTCTCCACCTGGGCATTGCTGAGCTGTTTTGGCTGAATTTTGGCTCTGCAGCTGGGCAGGGGCTGGCACCAGGTAGCTGTGGGGGGGAAAAACCACCTGCAGCTTGTGCAGCTCTCCTTGCTCCCAGGTCCTACGTGGAGCTCAGCTGTTCAATCTCGAGGCAAACCATGGCCCCTGCTCCACAACCGAATGCCTAACTCCCGTCCGGACGGGTCCCGCTCTTACAGAGTCAGGCTTCAGGAGCAGCTAAATGATATGATGGATTTGGTGTATCTCCAGATACGCCTGGCAGCGTTTGCCCTTAGGCATGTTCAAGTGTTTAGCTGCTTAGGTAGCTGCTTCTGGGTTGAATGTTCTCGGGACGGGAACACACAGGGCTGGGAGCACAGTCTGAAACAGAGAACAAACAGGAACGTGATGGTCTGCTTGTGGAAATGTTGGCAGGGTTTGCTAAGCTTTCAAATGGGCAAGGCAGCACTCCTGTTTCTCCTCCAAAATTGCCCTTGGAGATAGGTGATGACAAAGCGAATTGCTCTTGTCCACTTACTTACTGATTTAACCTGATTTCTTCCTGTTCTTGGAGCATCTGGAAAAAACATGAGTAATGTGATAACAAAGTTCATCCTTTGCTCTGAGTCGAAGAGGAGAATGTCAGTGACTTCGCAGGCCTGGGGCACTCTGTCATCCCCAGCTAGCGTGAGGGCTGCTCTGCTCTGCTCTCTAGGCATCGCTTTCTCTCGAAAGCCTGAGAAAAAGCAAACGCTGCTTCCTGGCCTGTCTTCTTGTGACCTTTCAGGCTGGTGCTCAAGCAGTGTCAGCAAGCCCAGATGATGTACGGTGATGGTCCTGTAGGAACGTGAGCAACAGCAGTACATACAGGTATGGTTGTGCATGGTGCAGCAGGCGCACCATCGAGCATCGGTGGATCACTGGTGTGGCTGCAGGCAGATAAACCCTTTGAGCTCTACTTCCCACCTGTAAAGCAGAGTGGGTACTGCTGGTTGCGTAGCACGTATGGTGGTATTGCTGTGTGATGCTTAACTCTGCTGAAGGCTTTAAGATGCCTCATGAGTTGCTCTGTGTTCATCTCAGTGATCCAGGGAGGACTTGCCCTTGTCCAGCTTTGCTGGTGCGGAGCGGAAGTGTCCTGGGTGGAAAGGGGACAGAACACTATCAAGATGCACAAATGCCCACGTCAAGGGGTGCCACACAACACTGTGGTCTGGTGCCACATAGCACACAGCGATGGAGGGCTGAGGAATAAAGTTCCTTTGACCTCAGAAGAACACCATCACCTACCTCGTGGTTCATTGCATTGGGCTCTTGCTCTTCGCTGAGACAGCGGAAGAAGGGTTCAGACTTCCCAGGTGCCAAAGAAAGTCTTCCAAATTACCTGACCTTAGAGCCTGAGCCCTTTTGAAACCTGTACATCAATTTGTTAAAGGTTTTGGCAGTTTTTTAAGAACTTCCTTAAGTGAAGCTCTTTGAAACGGTGGCCTTCACCATGAATTGATTGGTTATGAGGTGGCAACTGTCCCCAGGGAGTGCAGGGGCATGGCTGGGGTATTTAGCTTGTGCATGGAATTTTTATCCTGGTTTGCAGAACCATTAGTTTTTTGGAAGCTTTAACACATCCATGTGTGTGGTCAGGGTATTCTCTTTCCTCTTAAAGTACCTGACAAAGGGAGGTAGAAAGACTTTTTGCAGCAAATTCTCTGTACCAGACCAGTCACAGGAGATGACCTGAAAAAATCAGCTATCATACACCATATCATGTAAATAAATACATCTTGCAATTTTTCTAAGCATCCAGTCAGCTATATATGCCGGATGGATATGACTGGATTATTATAGTCTGTCATTTCAGCATGAATTCAGACACCATTTTAAGTGACTATTATTTAATAGGCTGGAAAGAAGCCTTTGGAGCTGTTATTATCTCTCATGTAAACGCACGTTAAAGCAATTTGAACCGGCATATCATCTTCTCGATGGACTGCATCGCTCCTGTGGAAAACCCACGGCCACGTGCTTAAGGATGCGAAGCAAACAGCTTCGCTCGGGAGGCCCAGGGTAAATAAGTTTAACGGAAACTTTAGAGGTGATTTCAGCAAGTCCGCGTGGACTGACGGCATCAAGCGCTTCACGGCAGCAAGGCGCTGCCTGCGGGTCGCAGACGCGTCGGGAACCGGGAGCCCGCTGGGGAGGGAGAAGTTTCAAGGTCCAAAGAGCAACTTCTGGGAAAACCGCTGGCTTTGGAGGGCTGGGAGCCATGGGGAGGGTCCGCACAGCTTCGCTGTTTATTAACAAAGCGCAGAGAGCCATGGATAGCAAGCAGGGAGGAGGGATAAAATCCCATGCAGCATAAAAAACTGCTTGATGGGGATGCTGCTGTAAGAGACATCCGTGGCCGGGGAAAACAGGATCTTCTGATGATGGCCTTGGAATTGCCGTAGGAGTAGGTTACGTTGGTGCTCGTTCTCCATCCCTGCCCCAGCCTTTTTTTTTGGCGCTGGCTGCGGCCGCCGGGCCACGCGTGGGAGCAGGCAGCAGTCCCCAGCTGCCTCGTGATATTATTATTTTTTTATTCGCTTCAATAAAAATCTGTGATTCATTAAGTGCTTGTCATGTTTTGATACGTGGATCAGGAACTGATCAATAGCCAGCCAAATTTAATAAAAAGGAGCTCTATTCTTGGGAAATGAGCTTGTTACCATGCCAACTATCGATCTTTCCTGACAGGCTGCTGTAAGTCGCAAAACGGGGTCCTGATGGGGAGGTCGGTCTCCCTTCCTGCCAGGAACGATGCCGATTGCAGCCTCTGTATTTAAAAGACTTTGGAGACAACGCTATTTTTTAATACTGCCTCTATTTAATTCTTTGGCACAGGTTCTAGATTGCCTGGAGCTAGCGGAAATCATCCAAAGGCATTATTTTTCTTACTGGCTCTAAGGTGGTGGAAATATAAGACAGAGGAGAGCAGAGCTCTGGTTCTGCACCGGAGCCTCCCGGGGCAAGGAGGGATGGAGCCCGACGCCAGCGCACGTGGCTGCCTCGCCGCTGCACGCCGTGCCAGCCGTCGCCCGGTCCCTGCCTGCCAGCAACGCCCCAGCATTTTTCCTTGCGATGTTAATAACTTAACATGAGCCAGACGGTGTTAAACAGCACCAAACCGATCCCCCGTCAGGTGGGTTTCTCCAGCTGACCATGGTAAGCAGGACAGACCTGCATCCCGAGGAAGAGTGATGCTCCGTGGTGTCCCGCAGGTCCCAGAGCCACTCTGCTGAGCTTCCCACGCTGCTCCAAAGTCCCTAATTCTGCAGCCTTGGCGTTGCAGCTGCTCTCTGGCGAGGGTGACACTGAAAGATTTGGGGGCAAAAGCTGAATACGGACACGGAAGAAGACATTTGTCAAATGCAAATAACCCATCCCCAAGGTTTTGATTTGCCTGAGCCGTTTGCAACGTTCCTAGGTTTTATTTTGCACTTTATTCTCCTTTCGTTTCTCAGGAAGAGGGCGAGCAGGGCTGCCCGCTGCCAGGGCAGGCCGAGCGGGGACCCGGGCCGTGTCCTCACCCGGGGGCTGCGTGGCACCTGGCACAGAGACGGAGCCTTCTCCAAGTACAAAACACACCATGGGTTTTGGGCCCATCGTTCTCCTTCAGGGCTTGGTCCAAAACACACTGGGATCAGCGGAGACAGATTTCAGTGGGCTCTGGCCCTCTCCCAGTCCAAACCATTCAAGCACGGTGGCCCACATCCTTCTCCAGGACAGCCGCTTAGATCAGTGTCTGAGGGTTTGAGAACGGATGGTGAGTTGTACTTGGGGCAGCAAAAGCTTTACAGGCTTAGAAAATCCAATTCTGTGCTCAGTACAACCCCTGGAACAGTTTATGCAGCCAAAAGCGAGACAAAGGTAGAATTTGATGTGGAAGATGTCACCAGAGTCACTTGGGGAGGAGGAGTGCAGTGTAATTCCTTCGGGGCTTTTCCAGATTGCATACTGTAAAGTTTCTTATGATTTGACACTGACATTGAGCCCTGCTTGGGTGGGGGGTTGGACTCAAGACCTCCAGAGGTCCCTTCCAACCAACGTTTTTCCATGATTTCATCTGAGATATGATGTGAGGTCTAACATGGAAATGAAAATGTGACGGGTATTCTTGGATGTTCAGACTTGGAAGGCAACGAAGGGCTGACATCAAACCTGAGTATTTCACAGACCTATTTGTGTATATGAGGTGCCAGAACAGTCCTAGTCCCTCAGCTTTGTGAAGCGGAGATTATTGAACGGTGCTGTTTGCTGCAGCAATCAGAAAAGTTGCCAGCAGCAAGTGCCTGCCCTTGTGCCCGCTCTCAGCATTCCTCCTCCTCGGGCTTAGCCCATCCCAAACTCCCCATTTCAAGTTTCCTTCTTTCAAAGATTTTTTTCTACTAGAAATCGGCAGACATCTCCGTAGAGTTCGTTAACATGAGTCGTTCAATGGAAAGGTCCTTCAATATACGACAAAGGTGAAATTCTTCAGTGAGGTTTAATAACCCCCAAGCTCTCTCTGTGCCTGCGGTACTTTACACTGGCGTGGCACGGCCGCGAGTGCTGAGCAGAGACAGGGTGGAGCCGCTCTTTGAATTAAGCGTATGCATGCCAAATTGAGCCTAAAATAAAAGTCGTCTTAAAATCCAGTTGCTTTTGGGAATGGACTGCCAGATCAGACCCCCACTGCCTGTGCAGAGCCCGGCGAGGTTTCAACACGATACCGACCGCGTATTCTGCTTTCTGCTGCAGATTGCACTGGAGCCTTGAAGACAAACGAGACCAGCCGGGTGCCAACAGCAGCGCGATGCCGACGAGGGAGAGGGGCCCCTCCGAAAGCCGCGGGAGGAGGAAGGCCAGCAGCACTCTTCGCAGGAGAGCTGCCGCTCCCGGGCGCGCAGCCCTTGCCCCGCTCCGCCAGCCCGGCTCTCGCCTCTCCACCGGCAGACGTCGAAACGGCCCGGCGGGTTCAGGGGGAACGCAAGCCACGGGGTAACCAACTTGGAAAATACCTCTTGCTTAGGAGAGAACGCTGCCAAAAGGAAAGCCCAGCTTGCCAGCGTCAGCTCTGCGGGCAGCCGCCTTCCCTGCCTGCCGGGAGCGAGGGGCTCCACGTCAGCACGAACCCGAGCGAGGGGAGAGGGACCCAGCTTAGGGGTGCCAGAGGGTTTGTGTTTTCCCGTGCTCAAGGAGCCTGCTCTGCAGTTTTTAAGACGGATCAGCAGCCTTACATCGCATCGTGCTTTGGCTGCAAGTTGAGCCGAATGTGTATTATCTCCCCAGGCTCATGGTATGCCTCTCCTCCCTGCCTAATATCCGAATATACAGCGAGAGAGTTTTACAGACAAGATAATGTGTTTTGGCTGCGTGGAATAGTAATGTTCTTCCTATAGGAGAAAAATTTAATTTTGCTCTGAATTCCACTATAACCAGACAGCTCTCCATTTATATCCTGGATAATAAATCAAAGCAACATGAAGTCTCGTGCACAGAACTGAAGTGGTTTCTTAAAGTAAATTTGGCAGGAAATAAGTCATCATCTTAAAAAGCCAATTCACTCTCCGTATACAGTACACCACCAACTCTTTGCTAAAAACTGCAAACAGGCACGAAGAGTCGTTTTGTGAAAAATAGAGTGAAATCTGTGAGCTCTAGCGATGCTCCATGAGATAGACCATATGATTCTCTTATCAAAATAACATGTAACTTTGTCAGAGAAATCACTCCGTGAGTTCTCTTCGACTCCCGGGTTTGCAGTGCCCAGGTACTCAAATATCACAAGGGCCATTAGTCTGGCTTTGTATAAAAATAAGGTCATGCTGGTATCACATCTTCCCTCTGTTCTTTTCCCCTTTCTTCTTGCCTCCTCAGCTAATGTTATTTTTTCTTAGTTTTGGGGTTTTTTTCCAGCCTTCCTTTCTAGTTTCTATTTCTATCTTGCAAACATGCCATGGCAATGTAAGCAATGCATAATATATTTGCAGTAATGTATGATTCATTTACTAGCTTTCATAATTAATGCGGCTGTGTTTTACATACACGGTACTTCCTGCATGCATTTTATGATGTGAACGCTCTTCAAAATCTAATGAAATGTAATCCATTAAAAACAATAGTACTATTCCCGTGATGAGATTTGTGCACGGTTTTGCAGCAGCTACAGCAAAAACTTGGTGCCGAGTTTATATTCTAAACACCAATTTTATGCTGCTATTTTATGCAGCTCCTAATTCTCAAGGTGGAAATTATTATAATGATATATATTTTTATAGCGATACCACAGTTGGTCTGGGTATCATCTGCTTTCATACCCTGAAAATTTTCCAACCAAAATAATTTTTCTTATCTGCTGTCTGGAGTTCAATAACAAATGCAAAATTATGCTGAATTTATGAAGAAACATATAAGAACTGTACAGCAGTGTCTGTAAAATATCAGCTAAACAATGCCAACACCCACACCTCCAAAAAACTCGTCCTTGCCTGGGGCTGAGAACACACACAACCTCACGGTCTGGGCCCCAGGACCCTGTACCCAAAGGTGTTTATGCATCTCATCACCATCAGTATCAGCAAGAGTTGAACTGCTGAAGAGCTCAGGCCGTGCACTTTATTTACAGATTATTCTCTTCCTCGTGAGGACCCCAAATTATTTTGCACCCCATGGAGAAGAGAGCCGACATAGCCGTTTGTGTGTTGTTCTTGACGCAGCTTCGGGCAGATAGATTTGGGAGCTTTTAATTTCCTGTCTTCATGCTAAAAACGTGTGTAAAATAATTTCCAGCAACAAAAAGCTACACTTAAGAACGAATCACTCTAACACGACTAAGTCAAAAATTCAAAATGGATATGAAAAATGGATATAATTTCCAGTGCAAGGCTAGAAATCCTGTTCCCATCTCTCCAGACACCAGGCTGAAATTTTGCCTGCTGTCCTCCAGCCAAATCCTCATTAAAACCAACCATCCCAGCTCGGCGGCGGTGCGGGGTTGGGGGTTTTACCTCTGCCGGGGCTCTGATCCCGGGCTCGGGCAGCCAAATCAGCCCGGTGCTGCTCGGGCATTAG
>NW_010546119.1:1216-3274 GCF_000687285.1 Phaethon lepturus | reverse complement strand
CCCTCCCCCCCTGCACCGGTCCTCGGCCCTGCCTTAGCTGCCAGCAGCTGAGGAGCATCACCGGCTTGAATAAGTTAAGCAGGGGCTTACATCCTGTGGGGTGAGTTTTGCAGTATATGGGGCTGTGTCACAGGAAAACGGAGCATTTTCTGAGTGCTGCTGGTTTGGGACAAGAAGGGGATGGCTGCACCTTCGGTATGGCTCTAACCCACTGGTTTTGCTGGACTTCCACCAGGCTTTCCCTGAAGTATTTGAAATGCAGATTTTTTTCAGAGGTATTTAAGCGCTGCTTTGGGGCTTCGCTGTGTCGCTCCCGGTGATTGTTTCCCTGCGTGGGCAGCTTTGCTGTTTCTCTGCGCGCGGGGTCGGTGCAAGCCCCCAGGTAACTCCGGTAGGGGCTGGCGCTCCGAGACGGGCAGCGCGCTCGGCCGGGAGAGCTGCCGCGGCGGGGAGCCCCTTCCCTTCCCCAGCGTGGCACTAGGGGAAAGGTGGAAAAACCTTTCACGTGGAAAAACGAGCTAAAGACCTTAAGGCCCAAATCCTACCACTTAGAGAGATCAATGCTGCTGTTCCTGTTGGGAAGCGAAATCCCGCTCTGCGGCAGCACGGAGCTGGTGTGCTGCGTTCTCGTCTTAGGGTGAACCCGCAGGCCCCTCGCGCGGGCTCCCGGGCTGGGGGACGTATGGACCCCTCAGCGTGCTCGGCCACCTCTCGCCTTGCGCTCCGCAGGGAGGTGGCCACGGCAGTGGCAAGGGACGCCTGGCACGGAGCCCTCCTGGCACCTCGGGTGGAGGCTGATGAAACTGGCTGTTTCTAATGTTTTCTAGTTCTGATCAGAGCACTGGGGTTTTCTCCCTGCATTTGAGGAGGCTTATTTTAGTGTTGTGTGTAGTGCTTCGTTCTCTGGGGCTAGAGGTTTCCCAGATTTTGGATTAGTTTTGTGTGTTTGTTCTCCTTTCTACTTTTGCTTTTTTTTTTTTTTTAAAGGATTGCTAAATTCAGTATTTAGAGGAGAAAACTCACGTAAATATATGTCTGTGCCCTGTAAAAGTTCATGAAATGCAAAGAAGTGAAGGGGGAAGGAATGAAGTAGTGGTGCTGTTCTGAAACACCAATATCTGAAAACTGTGGTTTACATGAGTTGCTTCAATATTGGAGACACGGTGATGACTTCTGCCTCTGGTGATGCTGAGCCTTCCCCAGCACCCACAGCTGTACCTATTTTGCTGCAATCCCATCAGGGTCCCTCCTCCTCCTCCTCCTGCTGACAAAACTACGGGGGCTGCTCCCCTGGGGTGCCCCAGGGAAAGCCCCTACATCGTATTTGTGCAGAGCCCCTGGGAGCGGCAGCAGCGGCAATATTTCTGAGTCACGACATGTGACAACAGGGGCTGCCAAACGGCCTGGCTCCAGCCTGGGCTGTGCTGAGGCTCATGTCAGCACACAAGTGGGGCTCGGCCTCGGCGTGGGGTGCTGCTCCCCAGCCCTGCCAAGTGCCACATCACAGCTCTGCTCCCCAGTGCCCGGCCCTCCAGCCTCCTAAATGGGTGAGAAACCCCCTGGGACACTTGTCTACCCAGGTGGCCTCTGTCCCCGAAGACTGACCTCCAGCTGGGAGGTCTCTGACCCTCCAGCCACCTCCCCTCAGTATGGGCCCTATCCTGGCCCCCAGACAGCACTGGCTCCAAGTCTGCCTCCTGGGGTGAAGGGGCAGAAAGTCCCCTTTGGGGAGGGTTTGGGGAGGAAGGAACAGCCCAGCCTGGCTCAGTGGGAGCCTCCTGGGAATCCAGCACACGGGGGGGGCTCCAGATGGTCCCGTTGCGGGATCTGATGCTGCGGGATCTGATGCTGCGGGACCTGACGCTGCGGCCAGAAGGGCTGGGACTCTGCTTAAAGCTTCACTTCTGAGGAGGGTCAAAGGGAGAAGTTTTGGGGGGTGAGGGTGGGGAAATTCAGAACAAATGCTGGACCTGGAAGAGCTTTACTCTGCCTGATGTGGAGGAAAAACTCCCAGGGGCATTCAAAGAAAACAGCTAATTACTGCTCATATTGGGGGGG
>NW_010546119.1:0-1113 GCF_000687285.1 Phaethon lepturus | reverse complement strand
GGTGTCCTGGGATGAGGTGCCCCTGGGGCTGGGGAGTTCCGCAGCCGTGCTGCGCCCGGGCCGATGGGATGCGCGCAGAAGCTTTCCGCAGGCGCGGAGCGGCAGCGCGGATGCCTGAGCGCTTCTTCCCGCTGGGCACGCGGTGGCTCCCGGCATCCGAAGTGTCAGGGATTTAAAGGATATAATATCTATATATATTTAATTTTATTTTTTTTTTCCCTGCTCCAGTAAGCCCCGGTTTCATTTGCACCTTTAGTTCCCGTCGTTTCAAGGCGGGCTGCGATACAGCCGCCGCCGCCTGTGCGTTAAACGGGAAATAAAATAGAAATAGATATCCGGGTCTGTCCCGTTTTTAAGGCAAACGGCAAAATCATTTTGTGTCTCCTGGTCCGGCCAGATCCGCCCAAGGACCGTGGGGAGACCCCAACGTCTGGGGAAAATTTGCAGCCCCCTCCTGCAAACGAGGGGTGCGAAATCGTGTGAGATAAAATGATGGAGCCAAGGGGTGTGGGGGGCTGTCTCTGTAAGTAGGTTAAGCATCGGGACCCTTTGTGCCCAGGTCGCCTTGGAAGGCGGAGAGGCGTCGGGGATGCCCGTCCCTCCCGGCTCCCCTTTCTGTGGGCTATGGTGTGGTCACAGCAAAGGACCCGCCGGGGCGGTCTGTGCGCAGCCATGTCCCCGAAATTTGCGCCTGGGCAGAGTGGCAAGACCAGGCGATATTAGTATATTACTGAACGGCGAAATATTGACTGTTTCTGTACGTGCGCGTTGTCAGAGGTTTGCACAGTTTGTCTGAAAACACCCGGAGTTGGAGGCGGAGGAAAGGGAGGAGGATTTTAATAAAAACCATTTGCCACTTGTCTTCAATTAGGGTCCAGAAATTTAGCAAAAAGAAAAAATGTCTATTTTTTTTCTCACGTGTCGTCGGGATCAAAAGGTAAACGCGGCGCCCATGCAACGATTTCATTGTCGCGACCCGTGTCGGCGCGGCCGGCTGGGGGGGGCTCTGGTGCTGCCTCCCCCCTCTTTCCCCCCCGGCTGACCCACCGCTGTTTCCTGCCCCCGCACGCACCTCGCCGCGTTCCGCGGCTCCCCCCGCCCAAAAAGGGCTTC
>NW_010546118.1:19571-29939 GCF_000687285.1 Phaethon lepturus | reverse complement strand
GCTGTCAAAGGCTTTACTAAAGTCCAGGTCTATAGACGATGTCCACAGTCTTTCCCTCATTCACTAGGCGAGTCACCTGGTCATAGAAGGAGATCAGGTTGGTCAAGCAGGACCTGCCTTTCAAGAACCCATGCTGGCTTGGCCTGATCCCTTGGTTGTCCTGCAGATGCCCTGTGAGCACTCTCAAGACCAACCGCTCCATAATCTTCACCGGTACAGAGGTCAGGCTGACAGGCCTGTAGTTCCCAGGATCCTCCTTCCGGCCTTTCTTGTAGACAGGCATCATATTGGCAAGCCTCCTCCTCCTTTGTACTTTTCAAAGTGACTGTTAGGCCACTTTGTTGTCTTCCATGCAATGACTGTGACACATCAATCAGAAGGAAGGTGGCATTCTGAGCTGCAGCAGTGCAAAGCTGAAGTTTCAGTGACCAGGTCACTTCAGGAGATGCAGTGGCGTTTTCCTGAGACTTTGTATCTCTAGTAAAGCTGTTGTGAGAGATGTAGATTGATGACAAACTGGATCTAATGAATATCTCTACCTCCTTCTTCCTGCACCTTCCCCCAGGTGATATCCTGTCCTACATGTGCAGTGGTGCTCAATTCCAAGAGCGAAACTGGCAGAAAACTAACCTCATACAGACTATTTTTCCCTGTGAAGAACATCAATGTTCTCAGCAGATATGCTCTGTGTATTGGACCCATTTAGACTATAATTATCTGGTGGTGGGGAAGAACATCAGTGGATTGACTTTAGGCAGTTTTGAATCAAAAAATAAGAATTGCACAAATCATTTCATGTGACGTGAGGCCCATGACAAATAAAAAAAGCTGTGATTTTTATTTTTTTTACTGAGCATATAATACATCTGGGATCCACCCTGTTCTCAATGCATGTAATACAGTCGTAAAAGGTAGAGAGAGCTCAACAGTTGCTGGTATAAAAAGTGAGGATATAAATGCTATAAATATTAAGTTGCAAGACAAGGCTGTTTAAAGTATAAGGCATCACTGTCATCATTTTGGAGGCAAGAGATAAACAAAAGTCACATCATATCAGGTTAAAAAAAAAGTCCAAAACATTACTTTCTCATAACTAATAAAACTAAATTCCTACTAGCTTAAAAACAACAGAAAAACCAACCAAACAAAACCAAAAAAACCCACCAAGAACTCCCCAACCCAAAATAGCAAACCACCAAAACAAAAAACCCAAACCCCAAACAGGCAAGTTTTGGTATCTCTGTAAATCACAGCTTCCTCGACTTATTTCCAAACAGGCGATTCAAGACCTCAGTGGTTGTCCTTCTGATGAGCATTTAAATCACTAAGCCCATATAAGTGCAGAGTAGAAGAACTTTTCTTTCAGCAGATTTATCCTGCCATTTCATTTGAATTCAGCAAAACCCATTAGCACAGTGTCACTTTCCCCAGAGTTAGTGAAGCTGTTGTACATTCTCCGTCTCTCAGCTTGGGGTGAGAAAGGCTCGCTCTGGGGCAGCCCTCCATAAAACTTAACCTAATTGTTTCGCAGTAGACCGTAGCCTATCACTTAGTTACGCTGTTGGCCAGGGGCGAGAGTGCCTAGCAGTCTGCTTTTAACGATCTTGTCTGTAATGTTGCCCTCATTCTTAGGGGCATATCCAAGAAAGCACATGATATAGCTACTGTGCTCTGATTTTGGTTGTCTATTGGCCATTTTACATGAGTGTTAATGGGATTTTTGGGTTTTAAGGAAACTAATAGTTTAGATGTGTTTTCCTTATTCTCCCAGTCAGTATTTTGGGTGAGGCTGCAAGCTCAGAAAAAAATAAGGCAATACGTGTTTTGACAAAAGGTGGATGGTAGATAAAGGGCATTAGATTTTATTTATCTACGTATCTATGTTGCTTGCTGGGTTGGGGCATCTTGTCATTGTCATCTGTAGTGATTTCTGTTGTTTCTGTAAGTGAACACAGATGGGGCATGTTCTTTTCTTGCAAAGTGGGGGTTGGACTAGATGACCTTTAAAAGGTCACTTCCAACCCAAACTAGTCTATGATTCTATGAAAGTGCTAGAAATGGTAGCAGCATGCATAGGTCTTGCTCTGTCTTTTGGGCCAGGCTAGGAGCACTTGAGTGATGTCTCTGAACTTTTTCTCAGGCTGAATTGTGGTAACTTTTGGGACATGGACTTTAGAACCTTGAGCCTATCCCAAAACCAGGGCTGCGATCCCATTCATCACTGCAGAAAGGGAGAGAACTTCTCACACTTGACCTGATTTAAGCTACTCTCTCTGTGTACGTGTAGTCCCTACAGGTATCTAAGAGTTAGCTTTTCTAACACATTGTCTGTCATGAAGCAGTATCTTACCAACAGTGGGGAATGAAAGTCAAAACCTTCAGCTTCAAAAACATGATCATTGGTCAGACATGAGAGTCTGGAAGCATAAGCAAAGTCCAAAGATCTCCTTACCTACTGCATCTTCCAAAATTGCTCAAACGTGCTCAATGTTATCTTGCTGTTACTTCTCTTAGCGCGAATGAAAATGTGGCAAGCTTCCAATACCTAAATTCAAATAGGGTGTGAGAGAGAATTTTTTTGTCTTACTTTGGCATCTTACTCTGTAGGGGGAAATGAAAAACGTGTGTGTTAAATCTGAACAGGAACTGGAAATAGATTGTCATCTTAAAGGTGTTCTTGCCTTTGAGACTAGCTGATTTTGTCACACCTGTGGTTAAATTCCAACATCAGGTATAATTGCTTGTTTGGACCTTACAAGATTACAAGAGGAGGAAAATACATTTCTTTCCATGAATTGTGAAATGACGTTATGATGCCTTTTTAGATATTCCTGACTGGAAAGGGAGTAGACTCAAAGGTCTTCTGGTATCCAGGGGAACCAAAGTGGTTTGGTCAATAAACCTGCACCCAGGCATCAGATTAACCCAGGGTCTACAGTCAGCTCTAAATATTTTCCAGCTATCTTAGTCTGAGGAAAACAAATGCAATTTACTTGGCACATTCTGATTCACTCTACACATTTGTGCTCTCTTGTGGAAAAGATTTATTAGGTTAAGGGAAGTTGTCTGTGTGCATTGTTTACATAGTCTTGAGTTCTGTTCCAAATGACTTCGAAAAACCTAATGACCCTTCCTGATACATCAGTTACACATACCTGTAACTGATACATCAGTTACACATAGTCTGCCCCTTGTGTGGAATTACAGTGATTTGCTGTAATTTACAGGCCAAAGCTTGTTGTAAGGAGCCCACTGGATTGGGGCCCAACCTGCAGTACTGCATCCAGCTCTGGAGCCCTCAGCACAGGAAGGACATGGACCTGTTGGGTGCAGATCCAGAGGAGGCCACAACAATGATCAGAGGGATGGAACACCTCTCCTATGAGGACAGGCTGAGAGTTGGGGTTGTTCAGCCTGGAGAAGAGAAGGCTCCAGGGAGACCTTATTGCAGCTGCCAGTACTTAAAGTGCGTTTGTAAGAAAGAAAGCGACAGACTTTTTATCAGGGCCTGTTGCGATGGGACAAGGGGTAATGGTTTTAAACTAGAAGAGGAGAGATTCAGACTAGATATAAGGAAGACATTTTTCACAGTGAGTGTGGTAAAACCCTGGCACAGGTTGCCCAGAGCGGTGGTAGATGCTCCGTCGCTGGGAACATTCCAGGTCAGGTTGGATGGGGCTCTGAGCAACCTGATCTAGTTGAAAATGTCCCTGCTTATTGCAGGGGGGTTGGACTAGATGACCTTTGAACATCTTGTAAATGAGGTAAATGCTCCCTGGAGGTTTTCCACATGCCACTGAACTCTACAAACTTGCTATTCCTCATGCCCCTGTAGCCCAATTTTCTTGGTTTTACTGCCCAGCTCCTGCAAAACATTCCTCTAGAGGCTCTACTACCTTTCTAGATAAATAAGGAAGTCAGAAACTAGACATGGCATCCTTTTGCTGGTGCTTAAACTGCAGATTTCTAGTGTTCAGGTAGATAACCTGTTTATCTCTACTGGCAGTGTCCTGCTTTCTTACCTTCTACTCCACAATTAAAAGGAAAACGAAGGAAGCAGAGCAAACTCTGAGGTTTAGAGTAAGTAGGAATAGTAAGTGAAATGAAAATGAATTAATAAAATACTTCATAAAATGAAGTCTCACTGTGCAAGCAGTCACCTGCTTGTGATGATGCCAGCCTTCCCAGCTCTTTTTGCTCTCCATAGTTTCTGGTTTAGTTGCTGCCTGGTTTACCTTTGCTCTCCTCCAGCTTAACAGTCTCTAGGGTGAGTGTATAACAATCAGCTCAGTGAAGAGGAGAAATAGGAGAGCCACTGACCTGTATCACTGGAATAGCTTTGACAGCCTGGAAATTGACGTCATTACACTTGCATTAAGCACTCGGATAGACACACAATTACATGCAATAGGAAGATAAGTATGTACATGAGAGTAAAATTGTCAGACAATATCAGGAGAGAACAGAGATGTCAGTGAAACAGAGACTTCCTGTGAAATCTTTCATTTTTCCAGATAGCACATTAACAAGGTCAGCTTTGGAAGCTGTGAGGGACAGAGAGAAAGAGAGAAGAGGAGGTGACAGGGAACAGTACAGGCATTTTCCAATGCAGACAGAAAGTTCAGTCTTAAAATAAGCTGTGACCTGTGGCTGGAAGATTTCTTGCGAGTTTATGAATGGCCCTCCAGTAGCTTAGTGTCAGGGAGTGACTATAAGGAGCCACACAGCAAACTCCATGGCAGCTAACAGATGATTGAGCTGATCCATTGCAAAGGGTAGTTTTTATTAATTCTCACTCTAAAATGAAATCAAAATAAAAGTAATGCATTTAGTGTCCAATACATCTGGGCCACAGCTTGGGGTAAAATTCTCTCTTATCACCTGCTGAGCAGAAGTGAAAAGACTCATCAGTGTTGCATTTTGAAGACATTTAGTTGAACGGTTGCTGTGAGACTGCACAGATGGTTTCACAGTGTAGTAGTGTTACAGCTGCAACTTCAGCCTGTGCCTTCAAGATACTGAGGCTCCAGGGTAGTCCAAGGGCTGTCAACGTAGGATGAGCACCAATCCAGTCAGAGGGACTGATGATTAAAAGCTTAGGAAGTTGGGCCGATTGGTCACATGGGCAACTGGAAGATCCATTAGAGTACTACCATGTGCTATAGGAGTATTAAAAACAGTATCTTCCAGTAGGGTTTGGACATACTGATTTCTCTTTCATTAAAAAAAATTATCTTCTGGCATTTTAGAATTTTTTCTGGGTTCGCACTCCGCATTGAATAGATGCATTTTAAAGGTATGAATATTTGAAAAACTTTGCTCCCCAGCTTTGCAAAAGCAAAACCAAAAGGAGCTGAAGATATTTTGCTACTTCTAATTTAAGTAGGTTGCTTGCTTCTTCTGGTTCCTAACAGATTTTATTAACAAAAGAGTTTAAGGAAGTCTATATGGTTACTGGACAGCAGCTGCCATAAGTTTGGCTGCTTATTTACACTGAAATATGTGATTAAAGCAAGAACTGCTTTCCAATGATCTCCTGGAGATTTGAAGCTGGAAGGGAAGGCCGCAAGGGACTGCCTCACAACATGGACCAAAGTAGCAAACTCTGCATGAAACTATAATTTCTGTTTTGACTAGAGCATTTCTCTTAAAAGGACAGGGTTTTCAGTATGCTGGTAATAATACAAGATGTGAATAGTGTTCCCCAGAGTGGAACACTTAAATACACAGCATCGCTACCTTACTCTAGTTTCTTTGAATACTAATTTACAAGTTCCTGTTGCCAAGGGGAGGAGAAGGGTATGCAAAATAAGCGTAAGACCTAATTTAGTTCATTTAGAGGTGAACACCTTTAAGCACATGGGGTTATTAGAGTTGATGGAATTATTTCTCATTCTAAACCACATATTCTTAAAAGTCCAGCTGAGTATGGGGTAGGGTGGTTGATTTACAAACCGATTCTTCATGTGGGGAGGATGCAAGCAAAAGGTAATAATCTGATTTACCTTCTGGAGTGGAATAATTACTTCACATTAATCCTTTTGTGGAGGCTCTCACATAATTAATTGAACTTGAATTCAGTTTGTCTCGATTCACTTCCAAAGCCAGTTAAGCTAAGCTAGAGATATACTTTTACTAATGACTGTAGCTCAGACATATGTTTGTTTAGCAAATGCCTGTGTTGTGCTGTTGCTAAAGGCTACCATTCCTTTCCTGGTACAGAGAAGGTAAGTGCCTTGCAGCTGTATTAGTCCAGCAGCCCAAACTGTAAGATGAGGTGATTTGACTAACCTGTTAAGGTATGCTAAAATCTCAGCCTAAACTCCAAGCCATTGCAATAAGACCTTTATTAGTGGCTCACTTGCTCTCCAGCATCTATTTTGCAAAGACTCTTCTGCAACTGTTTATATGAATCTTTCAGTTAGTGCTATTAAAAAGATGACTGATCATTTTAAACATTGAGGGAATTTTTCAGGAGTGGAAAACAGTAAGAGACAAAACATTTAAAGGAAATTGGAAAACTTTACTGGGTCTTCAGATATTCTCTCTGGTATTTGGGGGAAAGGAGAATAACCAGTTTTTCAGAGAGTTCCTTATCTGTTTGCTGTTGTACCCCAGAAAGAAACAAAAAACATATCTTGCCTGGGACTGTCTAATTCTCTGAATTTTGATATACAGGCATGTATATTTTGGGTTATGTATTGAGTTAAAAATGTAAGCAGTCATTAAATGGAGACAGGAACAATCTCTTCTGTGCATTCTCTGTTGCATCTTGAAGTAGATACTTCCCTTTTTGTGTAATCTTTAACTGGAGTTGTATTGCTTGGGAGAGATAATAAGGTGCATCATGCTTAACCAGTTAAATAATTTAAAACTAATGGCAATATAAATAACATTAACTACTTATGCAGTTCTACTTCCATGCCACTACAATAGTTAAGAGAAGAACCTCTCTAAACACTCTTTGAACAGCTGTTCATCAAACACTTGTGACCAAGTACAGACTGAGGCTACATAATTATGTCATAAAAATATAGAGATAATTTCTAGATGTGTTTGAGAAACATGCATTTGCAGATAAATAGATAATTTTGACTGTGCTCATTAAAGTATCAATCTCTGAAGAGTGAATTTCTCCAACCTCTTGTTCCTGTGAAATTGTCCAGCATGATGGTCATTGTCAGATATTTTGGAAATAGTGATTTTTTTTTTTTTTGATAGCACCCATCATTTGGGTGCGATATTATTTGCAAGTACTATTATTGTTTACTCAATTTCTGTGGTAATAGAGGGACAAATGTCATCACCACTACTACAGGGAAGCCAGCTGCTATTCTATGCCTTTGTCTATTAGTTAATATCAAAGAGTTGTCATGAATAATGAATGTGTAGTACACAAAAGTGGAGCTGGGTTTAAGCTATTGTAGAAAGAGAAAACAAGGAAGAAAATAAAAGATAAGTCAATAATGTATCTCATTTAGAAGACTCTGTCATTGCTGTTTGGTTTTTCTCTTCAAGTGCTTTCCTAGTTTTGTGGCTCTTTAGTTGGGGGTCTCATGAGCAAACTGAACTTGTATCACTGCACATCAACCATTGACCCTGTGACCAGGAGAAGCACTGACAAGGCTCTAAAGGAGCTCACTCTGCAGAAATGGATTGAAAAGGAGGAAGAATTAGCATAATTTTTGTGAAGGGAAGTTATGCCTCACAAATTTGTCAAATTTTTTTGAGTAGCCAAGAAGCAAATGGATAAGGGCAATCCCAATGATTCAGATTACCTCAATATTGAAAAGGTGCTAGTTATCCTTTAGTTATCCTTCAGTAAAGGGGCTTCAAGGAAGGAAGATGCCCACTGAGTTGCCATAAGTTGCATATCCTTGTCCTTGCATGGATAAATAATTGGTCTAAAAGTGGAAAGAACATAGAAATGGATGATCAGTTTTCAAAATGTGGAGAAGTATTGGTGTCATTAGAGACAAGTTTGTATTTGAGTCAGTGCTGTCAATATATGATCTTGAGTATGATCATGGTCAAAATAATCTTAAAAATGTTGTGAATAAGCAGGTGGCAGTTTATTGACAGTCGTAAGAATGTCAGGCTATTCATGACAAAGGCCAACTGCAAAGAATTGCAGAGAAATCTTATGAGCTGAAGTAACTGAGTGAAAGAAATGGCAGATGAAACTCTGTGTACATAAATGTAAAATGATGCATGTAAGAGAAAAAATAATCCTATCTGTACATATAAAATTAGGGCTTCTGAGCTGTCTGTTTCCAATTAGGAATCAGATTTTAGCATCCTGATGTGTGGTGAAAATATTAGCTCAATTCTCAGTGAATTATCTGTTCACTATTTTAGGATAGTGAAAACTATCCTAAAAAGCAAATAAATATTCTCGATATATTAAGGAAGAACAGAGCAAATCAAAACCATCCAGAATACTGTGCCTGTTCCTGGTTCTCTCTCCTCAACATTGAAACAGGCTTCTGGGTATAACTGGAAAAGATACATCGGAGGGTGTTAAGGAGGTCCTGAAACTTCTGCACAATCAATGATACAGAGAAAGATTCTTTAGCTTAGAAAAGAGGTGGCTGAGAGAGAATATAATGGAGATGCAGAAACAGGGAACAGTTTTTTCCCTTTATTTCTCCTCTGATAAAAGAATTAAGGGATATCAAATGAAATCAGCAGGTGGTCAGTTCAGCACTAATAAAAAGCAATAGTTGATCACATAACATGCAGAATGTTCTGAATGCTGAAAAGTTTACATGAGTTCAGAAAAGCAATGGGACAAATCCACTGAGGACTTTGTAAGTATCAAGACAATGCTTCTGGCTCCAGAAGTCTCTGACCTGCAATTTGCTGGAGCCAGAAAGGCTATTTTGGTGAAATAACACTGCATTTGTCCTGCCCATGTAGTTGTACTTCTGTGACATACTCCACTGTCAGGCTGGGTTGAGCTACTGGACATGGTAGGCCTTTGGTCTGATCTATGGTTGTATCTGGGTGTATATTAAAAAAAAAAAAAAAAAAGAGAGAGAGAGAGAGAAAAGAAGAAAACATTACTACTTTTTCCCTTCCCTTTGCAAAAAGTCACTATATACCAAAGAATAAGAAAAAAGCAAAATCTCTGGCTGATTTAAAGAGAACAGGTTATACCATTTCTTATGCCAATTCCTTTTTGGAGTGTTGCCAAATGGAAAACTATGTGAACAATGGAAAAAGCTGACTCCAATGATTTTGCTCCTTTAAAAAATATACTTCTGAAAGCTTGTAAGCATACCTGCTTCGCTGGCTATACTGGCAAATGCTGTCTTTAATGGAGCATGGATTAGTGTCTTATAAATATATAAGTTTAAAATTAAAACCTGAGAAGGTAATTTCTCCTATCTAACCCACAAGGGAATGGTGTTTTGTTCAGCATGCTGGAGCAGTCTTTTTTTGTGAAAGCGTAGCTAATCTGAACTACAATAAGCCGTATTATTTCCCATTCCTTCTGTTAACCATTTTGTTAGGTTGTTCATCCTTTTACATTAGCATGCTA
This sequence comes from Phaethon lepturus, assembly GCF_000687285.1. Lineage (NCBI taxonomy): Eukaryota > Metazoa > Chordata > Aves > Phaethontiformes > Phaethontidae > Phaethon > Phaethon lepturus. The sequence continues at coordinate 20,395 of NW_010546118.1, read as the reverse complement.
AGGAAAAAAAAAGCTTAATTGTACAAGGGAGATCATTTACACACAATTGCTTCCCCCAAGAAAAGAAATTCTTTCTATTCTTACTTACGTTCACTTCTTCAAGTCTGTTTCTCTGTTGTATAAAAAGCTTTATGTGTGTGTTGGATTTGAACTCACCAGTGGCTCCAGAGGTAAACAGTCCACTTGGCCATTGGCCTTGTATATGAGCAAAGCATGTTTGACCCTCACTGCCATCTGATCCTGTTGGGACCAGGGAGCAATTTCTTATTGCATATCATTATTAAACAGGGCACTTTTTGCTAACATGGGAGAATGGTTGCTCTTCATCTTTAGCAAAGAAGGTCATCTGAGGTAAAATGGGGGAAAACACTCATCAGGGAGAGACACTGGATGAACAGAAGATTTGCAGTGCTAGAAGCAGCCTGGTTTTCCATTAAATTTCAGTAGTACATATCAAGTTCTCTCCACTGAGCTCATAGCTCTGTGCTGTTGGTATTTCTATAGGAGATAACTATATTCTCCATCTCCTTAGTATATATTTTGTGATTTGGCTGGAGGAATCACTGCAAATGAATTAACCAAGAGCTAAATGTTTGTTTTCTCCAGCATTTCTAAGTTTGTAGAGCAAGAGAATAAAACAAAGAAAAACTGGGAATGATTGTTATTTATTACTGTGATGATTACCATTGCTTTCCAGACTGTGCAAGCACTTGTCCTATCACAGGGACAGCCTGTCCCCGTCTTCTCTGAACTGCTCAGTGGGATTTGTGAATTTCCTTAGAATTAATCCTACGTTTAAGGGAGTTTCTTGTTTCTGTGAACAA
>NW_010546118.1:0-19540 GCF_000687285.1 Phaethon lepturus | reverse complement strand
TGCTTTCCAAGCTACCCAGCAATGAACAGTTTTATAGAAAGTGCTGTGGAGAGGCTTATTTCTTTACATTTTCCTCTATTTTCTCTGTTTTTCTATCTTCCTTTTGTGTTTTCCTTTACCTGTCTCTGACATACAGAATATACAGAGAGGTAGCTTTTAAAATGCCTGTATGTACTTGTAAGACCTTGCTTTTTCACAGAAATTTTAGCTATATTTTACCAAAGAATGGATAAAATGAAAGAAAGAGGGAGCAGGAGAAAGGATTGTCAAGTTTTATTGCTAAAGTTGACTATACCTTAAGTTTGAGGAATTAGCTGCAGCCTAAATAGGCCAAAATGGGTACTTTTCTTTCTAGTTGTTTTGTATATAGTGTGCACATCATTGATTCCAATGACTGCAAGGGTAATTATTTCTTTGTTTGCCAGGAACATTAAAATTGCTATGGTTTCTAAAGAAAATGTGCTCAGGCTTCTTGAAAGTAAGTACACAATAGGCTATTACAGTTGCCTTTTCTTACTGGAATTATTTTAAGTAATAGTGGTAGACAGTAATTAACCCTTTGTGCTTGAGTGTGCACATCATAGTCTCAATCAATGGGCACTTAAAGAATAAAGGGGCAGGGGATGAGCAGTTTCAAGGTTAGTTTCTGAAAAGTGTTTAGTTGAACTGCTGGGATCTTCAATAATAATCATCTTTCAATTGCATATTGGATTTCTCAGACCATTATCTCATGTATTACGTCAATAAAATACTTGGTTTTACTCACTTTGAAAAATGTGTGGGTGAAGTAATAACTTGGAAAAGTGAGATACCACATCTGCTGCCGGAGACAACTCTGTTCTAAGGGGCAAGTGCTGTGTAGATGTTCCTGATTTGCAGCCGTGCCTGAACCCCAGCCAAAGTACAGGCCTCCACATGACTCTGCTAACATTGCCCACTCTTAATTTGCTGCCCAGAAAATTTCCCATTTCTGTTCCCTGAGGAAAGGTAGCCACTTGTGCAAATACCTTTCAGCTATTATTTTTTAGCTGAAGAAAATGAGACCAAAGTATTTCAGTCCAAAGCTAAAAATGGTTTTGAAAACAGGGGTATTAGCTTGCTTCAGCAGTCCTGAATTGGAAAGCATGCAAAACTGATGCTGAAATGCTTGTTTTTAGGGTTTCAAGACAGGCAGAGAATCCTGTGCTCTACACAGAAATGCATCCACCATTGTTTAAGTTTAGACCCAAGTTAACTGAAGTCAGTGGAGAGACTTCTATGATGGTTTCATGGAGATGTATGCAATATTTTCACTGGTACTGGTAAAAAAGCAATTATCTGAAAGGCAACACAGACTTCTGGAAAATTTGCCCACCTTTAGTGCAGAAGTATGGGATCCTAATTTAAAAATAAAAAGGTATTTAAAAAGATACTTTCCATTACATTTTAATCAAAATCCCAAACCCAGGTACTTTTCTGTGTGTTTTTTTTTTTTTACATTTTATGATGCAAGAACCTGTAAGCAGACCTCCCTGTGATTGCACCTGATTTGTTTAGGAGCACAATGGTTTTCTTATGTGGTTAAGTCTGCTGGATGCAGATGTGGAGAGAACCTCTCATTTTTGCTATTTATTGTAAATCACTACGGGTGTTGGTAGTTGCATGTCCTTATTTACACTTCAATTTTACGGAGCATTTATATTTTACAGAGCAAGAATGAGGAAAGAAATACAAAGCCTGGAGGCTCAGCTGAAATTTCTTAATGTGTTGTGCACACACATTTTTAATTTATTGACAAGACACATTTTCATGTCTGGCAACTGTAGACTTTAGGCGTATGTTTGCAGGGACAGATTTTCTATTTTGATAAAATGAGATCAATAAGCTTAATAAATGGGGGGGGAGGGATGGACAATAAATGCAGTTGTTTTTGACAAGGATTTATCTTTTTAAGCTGAGTATATTTTCCCCTGTGCATCTCAATGCTTCATAAAGCTCTCCAGTGAAATCTGGCACTGCTTTGAATGGCAAAGGAGAGAACAGGAACTGTACATTCATGAGGGTTACGTTTATGGGGTCTGTCAAAATTAAACTATTAAGTTACTTGATTGAATGTAGTGCAATGACAAAACTCTTTTCAAAGTCTTCTGTGCTATTAAGAGGCAGAAAAATAGTTAGAGTTCTCTGCATTAAGTATTCTCTGCTCTTTGAATTTAACTAATTGTTGGCAAAATGTTTACTTGGGATCTGAGATTTTTCTGCATTGGGATTTAAATTGAGAGACTCTTCCTGATGATGCTGTTTTCTTAGACTTGAAATCCTGCTGGATGAACAGATTTTTTCTTTTACAGATCAGATGGATCTTGCAGTTGACTGCATCAGTGGTTCAGATAATGACTTTGATAGGAGACTTTATTGTGTTTTAATGTAACTTGCAATTGAGGATTCTTTTCCCTTCACTAGGTCATTTATACTGTGTAGTTGTGGTAAATAATAAAATGTTGATTAGCTATCAGACAGACTCTTAGGTGATGCTGATTAGAGTGAGTTAGGAGAGCTTCAGTAAGAATGCATTGGGTTTTAGGGACTGTTAAGTGGGTTCCTTGCGTTGGTGTGGTTTGTGAGAAAGTGTGTGCTTGGGCAAGGGAGATCAGGCAGAACAATCAGGAGTCCTGTGGTCAGGCCTTTCACCTTGGCAGTAAGAAATCCAAAAGGTCGAAAGTCTTTTGTAAGGACTGGAGGGACTTGAACCTGGGTCCTAAATAATACTGCCCATTCTTATTAACTCTTCTAAAATGCATATGCTTCTCTAATTATGAAACTCTACAAAAGGTATTGGTTTTACACGGAAAATTCAGTTTGCACAGAAAAGCTTCAAATATATTAAACCTTTCCTGTCAGATCTAATAGTCAGCACTCTGAAAATTGACTTGAATTTTAAACAGTAATAATAACCTCCAGGCAAATCCTGAGAAGTGTTACTTTTTGTTTCAGTATGTGCTGGGGGATGAGCAGCTGGAAAGCAGTTTGGCAGAAAAGGTCCTGGGGGTCCTGATGGACCAAGCTGAACATGAACCAGCAATGTGCCCTTGTGGCAAAGGCGGCTAACGGTATCCTGGGCTGCATTAGGAGAAATGTGGTCAGCAGGTAGAGGGAGGTGATCCCTCCCCTCTGTTCAGCACAGGTGAAGCCACACCTGGAGTGCTGGGTCCAGTTCTGGGTTCCCCAGTACCAGAGAGACATGGAGCTACTGGAGAGAGTCCAGCAAAGGGTGATGAAGATGATGAAGGTACTAGAGCACTTCTACTATGAGGAAAGGCTGGGAGAGCTTGGACTGTTCAGCCTGGAGAAGAGAAGGCTCAGAGGATCTCATAAATATGTACAAATACCTGGAGGCAGATTGTAAAGAAGATGGAGCCAGGATGTTTGTGCCTGGAAAGAAGACAACCAGAGCCATGTAAAAGAGAAAAGTGCGCAAGCTGCGTGCTCCCCCCCCGCCCCCCGAGATTTTGGTAGGCAGAAGCCTTGTTGTTGCTAATGTGTGATAGTTTTGCTCTGGTACTGCACTTGGATCAAAGCCAGAATAAATCTGAAATTAAGATTTGAATGTGAATGTTATGGAAAGCTCCCCAAAGGCTCATATTTCACTGATAGAATATTCAAATAAGATAATTTCTTTGTTTGTACCGGGTTTCTACCTAGGATGCTGCAGCTCGAAATACAATGTATTGGTATAACATACAGGCAGGGTTGTTCATGTGCCTGATGAGCAAGAGCTGTATCTCTCTTAGCGTTTGCTATGTTAACATAGTATGTGTTTTACCAGACAGCCAGTACTTTGCATATGTATTTACCTTCGTTTCTACATTTTGGATCACTTGCATTTTCTCATCATTTACTGATGATAAAAATGAACTCTTTCTGAATATTTTACTAACCCTAGATTGCCCACCTCTTTGCCTACTTTCTTTTGCTGTATTCCTCTTTTCCTTCCCCTTTAAGTCTTTTTCTAGTTTAGAAATCTATTAGATTTCTAATTTATCTTTTAATTTTAATTTCTAGTTTCTAGTTCTCCTACTAGATTCTCTCTAGTTTTCTCTGTTATCACTTTTATTCTTGTCATATTACCTTTTGACTGCATATCCCTTCCTTTCTTTTGAAAACAGCCTTGAAACCAATTCTGTGTGATAGGGAGCATCTCAAAATACAGCACTATTCACTCAGTACTCTCAAAGGTCTGATTGCTCTTCTCAAAGACAAAAGGCTACTTTAAGCAGCACTTGTACCACCACCACCTTTTTTTGTACCACCACCTTTTTTTGTACCACCACCACCACCCCCCCCCGCCCCGTATCTGGTTTTCACAGCTGTGTGATAATTTGTCATTACTGTGCCATTATTTTGCCCTCTTTCCTTCTATATGCTTTGATTCAGCATGAGGCACTTTGCTTTAATTACTACTTTTGTGCTTCTCTCTGTACTAAGTAATCTCTCCTGATTGTTGCTGGTTAATGAGGAAAAAGCCCCAAACTTCACAGCCCCATGAATTTGATTATGCAAGAGCAATCATATACAGCCCTGTAAACCTTTCTAATATTTGTGTCTCTCTCTTGTAAGGATATATTGCAGGATAGAAAACTGTATAGAGCAATAGCACTAGGCAAGCTTTGAATTAAAAAAAAAAAAAAAAAAGAGACGTAGTGCTTTGATCCCCTGAATCAGCACTCTCACGCAAGAGCAGCTTTGCAGACAATGAACACTGATAGACATAACCAGCAAAACCAGACAAGCCACTAATGGTTGCATTTCATCTTTGATTCTGCAAATATGGCTCCCATTAATGACAATGGAATCTGTATATGCAAAAAACCAGTTTGCATGCCTAATTAGAGACTGAAGGCTGCAGTAAGCTACCAAAGAAAGTGAGAACATTCACTAGAAAAGACACCCAGAAAAGACAGACTAAATTTTATTATTTGTTTAGGGCTGGGTAAACCAACTCTAAACCAGATATTAAAACATACAAACAAAAAACCCCCAACAACTGCCCAAACAAAAAACCAGCAACAACAACAAAAAAACCCCCAAACAAAAGCCCAACAACAAACACCTCACAAAAAACCCCAACAAAACAAGCAAACAACCAACCTCCCTATGTCTAAGGTGGATAAAAATTGAGCCTGAGTTACTTCTGAGTTTTAAAAAAGTCCAGTTTCTCCTTCACCATGTATTTAGCTGTCTGCCTATAATGGAGTGGAAGTGGTGAAACGGACTAACCCACTTGAGAGAAGGAAATAATTGTACTTCTGTTTGAGAGCTGGAAAGCTTTTCTGACAAATGAAATTCAGTAAAGTATCTGAAGATATTGAAAGACCACATAGATACCTCAATAATGTCACCTTAATGCTGATGCTCATCAGAGACCTATTTTGTTACTGTGATCGATGTCTTTTGCTAGAGGGTCATTGCCTTTAGATACCTTTCTTTCGATGCCTGGCTTTTTACTCTATGCAGCAATCACTTAACTATCTTCAGGAGAATGGATAGGTAGCTAGAAATACATCCCTTTAAATGAACTGCTCTGTGCCCGAGGTATGCAAGTAACTCACCCTGTGGCACAAGTAGATGCATTCAGTTTGTAGATGGTATGAAACTATCTCACGGGCTGGCAGCATGGCTAACTTTCATTTCCCCTCTCTATGAATTAATCTCTGATGAAGATTCACCAGCTTCTACACACAGCTTTTAGGAATATAAACCTCCTATGCAAAGTGCTCTAATTGTATTTTATTAAATAATAAGTTATCACCTTGAAACCAACAAATGCAGACAAAAGCAGACTACATTTATGTTTTGAGTTGATAAAGTAGCTGATTGTTTAATCTCTCAAGACTCCATATGCTATTCCAGAACTTGTGTTTTTTTGTTGTTCTTTCAGGTACAGAAATAATTCTTTCTTTAAGGCACAGAGTTTGAATCTTTCCAAAGGTCTTGAATGACTTTTGAATGCTGACAGTAATTATTAAAGGCTCTTTCCAAAGCCAAGTGGATCTTTTAGGAGTCTGTGATAATTTTTATTGTCATGCTATATTGCCTCTTAATTGAAAAAGACTCTGGAAATGGAAGATGTAGCAAAGGAGATATAATTTGTCCTATTTCCCTTGATTCTAGAAGGGTTTTTATACTTTGGCACTTGTCTAATTGAAAGACTGTGGAACTGTGGGGAAGAGGAAGATCAGGAAGAAGCCTGCTGCAGCAGCCTGAATGTCACTGAATACAATACTGTTTTCTCCTTGCTAGGTGTGTTCTTGCTTGCTTTATTTATACTGACATGTAAGCTGGAACTTCGCACGTAGAAATGTATTTTGATACTTGTAACTTCCTGTTCTTTTTGCAGTGACTTGGGGGCGCTTTTGGCACCATCTCTGTGCATCTCTATACAAGAAGGAGTTCATCCATATAAGTCCTAATTGTTGTGAAACACAAAGGAAATACGACATAAAGTACTAATGTAAGGTGGAGTCTCTGCCCTGTTCCAGAGGAAGTCAGGATTGTATCAAGTATCAAGTAGGCCTTTTCTCTTGAGATTTGATGATGTGTGCTTTCTTTGGTATCTCAGACCAAGGGGCTTGTCAGCAGTCAGCCTCAATCTTAGCTAGTCAATCTATCTTGATGTCACCAAACAGTGGGGGCTTCAGATGTCACCACACTCTTGTGACTTTGTCACTGCCTTTCTTCCAGAGGTCCCAGTTCCTATAGCCAGGTTGGCTAGGATGGGATTTACCCTTGTTCCTTCTCTGATCCACTTCACGTCTGGGCATTGAATGGAAAGCTGCCCTTCTTGGTGATTTCAGGTAATATTTTGGTTTTCAAGTGGAGCAGCCAGGGCTGATGCTGATGTTTCCCACACAGGAGCACCTCTGGGTCACACTACAATCCCAGCACAGGGTGGGAGGACAGGTACAGTTAGCCGTAAGAGGGACTGGTTTAAACCACTGCAACAACATTTGCCAGAGCTCATCTTCCACAGAATTTAACAGACAGATGAACAATTACTGGAAAAATAGTTTCTTTTAAGTAATGGAGAAATATAACCCATTCTAAAAGAGTGGTGCTACAGGCAAGCTCTCAATCTCTCTGTGACTACAGGCCCTTCAGCCTAAAGGGACTGGTGTTTAAGACGTGTCATCACTACTAGCCTAGGTGGCATTTTTGTACCTCCAGAGCTATCTGCAGAAAGGAATGGAATGCTTTTTTGGGTCTTGAACATTTCTGTGCTTTGTAAAATTTTACAATCTCACTGAAATGTATTGAGAAATAACTTCAGGTGGTAACTTCTGCTGAATTATATTTAAATGCATAGATACTTTATTGATCTAGAAATTTATTCCCTAAAACATTGTTCTGTGTGGATTTTTTGCTGACTATGTGAATGGCAGGTTACTGAGTACTTAATTTGCTTTTGTTAACTAGAATTTAAATTTTATTCTGAGATAACAAGGAATTTTAGCTATAAAGTATAAAATTCTGGTTATGGTGTTTGCAATATGCAGATATTTTTCATGACTGGTCCTTTGTGTGTTCAAGAAAATGCTGGAAACAAAAAATCTTGCTGTGAGACAAAAGTACCAGTGGCTGTGTGTATGCTTACAAAATCTTTTTTTTTTTTTTTCCTGTTTGTTTTGCCTACTTAACCTTAAGGGACAGGTATTTTTTTCAGTTTTTATATGGAGGATTACACCAACCCTTTAGATAGCTACCCAAAAGAAAAAATAAAAATGTATGAGCTGTAACAGTTAAAAAGTGTAGCCAGAGGAATGGCTTTATTTTGTTACCTCAGTGATTATCATAGTGTTTTGCTTTTCCTTTATCGTCTCTGTGATGCTTAGAGTAATAAATAATAATGATACTTCGTTCTTACACAATGTTTTTGTCCATAGGTCTCTGAGAGGGTTTTAAGAAAGAGGTCAGTATTATTACCCTGTTTCAAGATGGAGAAACAAAGAGCTTTATTGAGTTGCTGAAGGTTATCCAATGTGAGAGCTGGCAGAGAAATTCCTGTCAGTGTCATTTTTCATTAGAAAAAGCTGATTCACTGAAACTGAAACCTTTCATGGAAATTCATTAGTGTCCAGGAAATTACGCAGATCCAGAAGCAAATGAAAATGACAGACGCTGTAGCACAAGAGTAGCTAGAAGCCTGGTGTCAAGGGTACCCTAAGTGAAACTTAGGTTTCACTTTTAGCGCTGAAATGAGAAGTAATATGAAGCTGTCTCTCTCAAGGGAATATCCCTGTCCCTAGACATAGTATGTTGCTAGACCTACCAACCTGTCAGACACAGTACAGCCTTTCTCAGACAGATAGCTCAATGAACAGTGGGTCTAGTGAAGCCCAGTCTTCTAAAATTGGTTCCCAGGGTCAATCCTTGGTGTGGATTGGATTTTCTGTGTGTTAAGGAGTGAGTGGATTTTATAGCATGCATATCTTTAGTATGTAGAGAAGAAAAAAATTCATTGGGATCTAAGACTTTACAGCTAAAAAGACTCTTCTATGTGGCTGCTTTTTTCATATAACTTTTTGGAACTGCTTATATTTCAAACTTGCTAATAGATTAAAATACACTTTGAGAAAAGGAAGAAACGAGAGCAGGATAGATGGACACGAACACACTGTGCGGGCACGTATGATATATTTCCTCAAGAACTCCATGCAGAGTCATGAGAGGATTTTGGTTTTACCATGACCCATATAAGAAACTTTCAAAACAACAAACAACCAAGTGTCCTATTTTTCAGTCCAACATCTTCTCCAGTTGATAATTTTGGACAAGGGATCATGTTTACATGGAGAGAGGGTAATGGTTTCTTGCCAGAAAAAAGCTGAAAATAAAAATCTAGACCAAACATCTCTGGTTGAGTATTTCATATGGCAAATTCATTCAAACCTGAAAATACAAAGTGCAGAATAACTGTGAAGTTTCTGTTATATTTCATGTATATAAGCATGAAGACAAGAAAATCTGTTTTGCTCAAAGGAGGCTGGAGCATACGCTGAGCTTTGGGATAGACAGCTGGAGGCAGACTGACTCAGCAGAGAACAAGACGATAAATAAAAAATAGCAACTTATTTTCAATAATTCAGATTGAAACTCTGAAGAAGAGCTTTATTTTTTTGCAAGTCCTTTGAAGAAGTGTTGGCAGTCTCACATAAGAGAGAGCCGGGAGATTGTTCAAGGGATCAGTCAAGAAGGCAGCCTTTGTACACCTTTTAATACTGAGTCCAAGTCAGACAGACAAAAGGAAAAGAAAAGAACTTCAGAGAGAGAAATGAGCCAGAATCCTGACTGCGTTGTGAGTTGTAGCGTGCCTGCAGTGGGTAGGGCAGTTGTTCCCCTCCCACTTTGCCACCGGAAGGGCAGCAGTAGGACAAAATGGGATGTGAATATGTGGCTCATAAAGCCATGGTTTGTATGGCAGTGTCCTAAGAGTTGATGTGAAGTTTGGGTTAGTTTTGGTTTAGCTCTTTTTAAAGATCTGGTTTAACTGTCAGAAAAAGAGGGACCTCTGATCTTATAATACCCTAGCATTTGGTAGGTATTGTATTTGGACCCTAGCATTTGGTAGGGGTGGGAGTGAAAAAGATGGGAGATGAGAAACATGTCAGTAGACAGGAAGGGGAGGGAGTAAGGGTGCATTAGGTCTTAGTTCCCATGAGGGATCTGCCATACCAGTTACCACCTTCTCATAGTCCAGTTGATTAGAATTGCTGCATGTGGTCTGCCACAAGTGAAATACTTCTCCTGTCCTCTTGAGTATTTTAACAACAGGCCCCCATCACAGCAAAGTGCTGCTAACCCCTCTCTGCCTTTTAAGAGATCCTTGCTGTTACCTTAGCCAGTAATAAACTGTACAAGATTCACAGCCAGTATAACAGCCTCCCTGACAGTGGCTGTGAACCTCATTATACCTTTTTTCCCCATACTGCAAGTCCACCTCTTCTTAATCTTTGCCTTATATTTATAAATCAATTCCAGTCATGGGAGAGTATTATACAAATTTTGAAAAAAAAATTGTGCAGCTGCATTAATCAAAGGAATACTGTGCTGAAGGAAATGTCAGGCCTAATAGCTTGTCAGTGATCAGTGGCAGAAAAGCTGCTTTCAGCTAGTTTGCGTGGTTTCTTTGACACTAATTAACAGACTCAGTACCTTTTAAAAATATGATAAAGAGGTGGAGGGGAAGCCCCAAGATGTGTGTTGCTGTAGCAGGGGTGGAACAACAGGTCTGGCACATGTGAGGAGGTTTAGCTCTAAGCATCCTTGTCTTTAAGGTGCCCTGTGTCTTTTTTGTTGGCAGTATGTGTGAGTCCTAGTAACTCAAAATCCTAAGCTAGTTATCAGACAGTTGTCAATTTTCTTTTAAAGAGGAGTTTTCAGTTGTCTGGACAGATAGGGAAGGCAGCAAGGGTCATGAACTTGCTATGCCTACCTGCAAGATCAAGCCACCATGGTAGCATCTGCCTGTGACACTCTGGACCTGATTTAGGACTCATTAGAATCATCAGAACTCTGATTATCAGTTTTCTATTATATATATAATTTCTGAATAATGACAAAGCTGTCCTTTGTTTCAGACTGCTGGTGGTGCTGACCCTGTCCACTACTGTCACTGGGTTACAGACAGTGATGCTGACTGCCCAGATGCACCAAGGAGGAGTCTTGGATGAAAAGTAGAAGGTATGTGTTTTGCAAGGACATGGATGCTGTTTCTACACTGTCAAAGTAGACATTGTTCTCTAGGCCTGACCTCAGCTGTGTCCAATCAGCTGCCAAAAGAACAATCTTTGATTCTCTCAGTTCTCACCAAACCTTACTGCCTGGGTGAATGATCTGTCCAATGAATAAAAAATGTCTATTGTAATCATCTATATAACCAAGAGTAGAAACTATTCTGTAATTCTGGGTATTCTCTACACTTGCTATTATCAGAAAACTCCTATGAGAGAAACGTCAACTTACTACCCTCCCTCAACCCCCCAGTGGTTCATTCCCAAAGCAACTGAAAGACAGAATTATGCATAGTTTTCTGAGCTCTGCGAGGGGAAAAAATCATGAGCTGTTTGTGTTTAGTGAGTTATTAGGGAAGCTAGTCCCCTGAGTACCTCATCCATCATCGGGATCTTCCCTCATCCATTATTTAAATGAGCTGTCCACACACTGTGTCCCCAGTTATTCATCCAGTAATTCTATCACAGAAAAGCAAGAGACATGTGCGGTGTTTATCTTGTCTGTGTTATGAGGAAAGGCAGTGGTTGTACCAAAGCATAGCTGAACAGGATGATGTGCAACAAAACAACTGTTTCTCAGAGAAGTTGATATACAAGGAAAAGCCAAGGGTGTCAATGGGTGGACTTTAAGATGACCTAGAGTCAGAATTAGGAAGGTACTTGAGAAAGATAATTGCAAAATACTTTTCTTACCACTAATTTTGTTGTCATTCAGAGGTCTCTTGTAATCCATGCTTCACTTTCCAGAAACTCTAGGGTTTTCAGCATGTAAGCAAATGGGTTTCAGGATGAGTGTGTCATTTTTCTTCCTTTTTCACATCGGGACATACACACTCACTTCACTTAAACTGATAGTGGAAAGATTAGGCAAATAATTTCAACAGTGATAAATTCTCAGTGAAATTCTTCCTTATGCACTTACAGAAATATTCTTTCAGAATGAGGAGTAACATTTTGCTTCATGATTACTGCTTACTTTTTAGAAGTAGTAGGTTCCAGTGGGATTACTTAAGAATATATTTAACTGCTTTTGCTGGATGAGGATGTTCTCAAGCCTGAAACTGCACGTGAGCTATTGTTAAGCACATAATGGCTGTTATATTTTCCCATTAAGTTACTGCATTTATTCTTCACTCTGATAATCCAAAAATCAACCATGAGTTACAAAAAGTTTCTACCTTAAGTTCCTTTTTTTCTGATCCATTTCAGGGTGGTAATAGTCTCAAGTTACACTACATGCCTTGTGGTTTCTGTGAAGCTAATTGCCAGTTAAAATCCTATGGGAAATGAATCACTTTTTTTTTCTAATTCCTAATAAAGTACAGTCCATGCTGATACGTATTTACACCTATCTTACCATTTTTAGAGATGGCACAATTTCAAAGAGTATGGAAATTAATCCTTCCTTCCCCTCACTTTAAGTGGTCTTTACATGTCAGGCATGTATGAAGTGTACGGGAAGTGTGACTGTGCTGACAGTTTTCCATTGCCTCTGTTCATGGGAACTCCGTACTGCTCATAAAAAATGCTTCACCTCCAGGGCTGACAATCTGGCACTTCCAGCTAGTTATTTTCAAATGTGCTTTTTATGCAAGTAGATTGGTTTTGATTGAATTCAAGGATAAAAAATATCAGGAAAAGCTTCAAAACCCAAAATGTTCTATTTCAGCCATACGAAGATACTGAAACTGCCTAATGTAAGGACATAATTTAAGAAGTCAGGCTTTCTACTCTCCCTGATTACTCAGTGGAGGGAAAGATCTTTATCAGAAGCAGTACTCTGAGCGTGTAGTTACAGGTCCTGCTCTGAACTACCCTCCAGGAGAACTTCTTTCTTTCCTTTATCTGCATGGAAATTAACCTCTTCACAGAGGCTACCTTTTGGCATCCTAAAACTGAGGCAGAAGGAATACCTCTGAAGGGTGGTGAATAAAATTAGGCAGATAGGCCTGTTTGCCTGAAAATAAAGAGAAAATTGATGTCCAGGTTTGCTTTTGGTTTGTACCTGGGCTTAAGAGGATGCCCTGTGAAAGTAATTAGTGGTTTTATAGTAGTTCATTTTGGTATCCTTCTCTAAAATTGAGCAGATTGTTAATTAAATTAACTAAAAAAATGCATGAATTTTGTTCTAGTTATTAAAATGAAGAAAAAAAGCTGACATACCTTATTTTTCTCCATATGGTGCATTCTGTGTGACCTTTCATTTCAGACATTGTCAACAAAAGCAAAAGAGTAGATTTCTTTTGTTGGCAATGCTTTTTTTCCCACCTGTGCAGCACATGGAACTGTAGCATGTATTCCCTCTCAATTAGGCTGGGTTAAAGAAGACCAGTCTCAAAATACACCACAGCCTGCTGATGCAAGCACCATTTTGGAATCAGGCTGGGGGTGTGTCTGAATGTGGAAGAGTGTGTGCCTGAGCAAGAAACATGCATCTGGTTGGAAGTACATAAATGAGTGTCATGTAGAAAAAGGTGGAATATGCATTGTTATATTTATCTCTTAAAATTAATGGTTTTTTTCCCAGCTTAAGGGCTACTACAGTTTTGCTTCCCACTTAGCACACTTTTCCAGCGTGAAGGGAAGCTTGTCTGCTGCAGCTAGGAGCAGCATGGGACAAAGGTAGATAAGTGATGTCATGGAAAAGACACTCCTGTGTCTTTTGATGTGTAGATAGAAAATGGTTGTAATTTAGAGATGTTTTATTCTGGACACTGGCAGCTACCATTGTCCAGCGAGTGCTGAGACCCCAGGGATTGCTAGCAGCGTTTGGGAGTGCAATCCAACAAATGCTGCACTTTCAACTTTGCAGTTTCACCCAAGTTCTCTTAGGGCCAATTTTGTGATGGCCAAAGTGTTGAGCCTCAGTGGCAGAAAAGCGGGTTTGACCCTACTTCTTCTGCTCCTGTCTCAGTAGAAGATTAGCTAGCAACTCAGTGCCATGGTCCTCTAGCTCTGTTTTCTCAGGTGGAAGAATGCTGATTCTTGGTAATATTTTGTGAGTCTGCTGGGAATGCAATTTAGTCTTTTGCTCTGGAGGGGAATTTTCCTGAGTACAGGGAGCCAATTGCATTGGCCATGACTGAAGCCAATTGTTAGGGTTCCTGTTGAACTCCATTAAAATAAAACCAATCAGTCTCATGTCCCAGGGAGGATTTCTTGAGTTGCTAACTGTAGCCCATGCTAACATATATCTCCTATAAAGGGTGCCATTTCAGGGAAAAGGCAGAGAAAATCTCTAGTTTATTGCTGTATGAAATTAAGCTGCAGATAAGTCACTTTCTTGCAGAGCAGCCCTGAAGTATCTGTGTGTTGTGAATTATGCCTGATTGTTTTGGTGACAGAAATAAGCTTTTACAGCTTTTTATTTGTCAGCCTTGCAGATTCAGCACAGCTGTGGATGAGTGAGTTGGAGTCTATTCTGCTTGCAGGTAGCTCCCAGAACATTAACTATTTTCTATCTTCATTGAGAATTATTAACTGTTTCCCTATCTTTCTTGTTGTTGCTGATGCACAAGCCTGAAAGACTCAGTTGGAATCTCCAAAAACTGAGTTTTCAGGGCTGGCAATTAGGTGGACCATCTTTTCTTTACTTCTAAATTGGGCAAGGTTGATTTGGAAGGCAGAGAAAGTAAACACATTACTGCTATTTCACAAGGTTGCCTTAGAGAGTCTAATCATCTTTTAATTTGGAGCAGTGACTTTGGAAGGACAGCAGGCAGCACTTGGTAGTACAGTAAAGGGCGATACCCTTTCATCAGTGGTTTTGACTCGAAAAATTCAATGAATTAATGCTTCTATGAAGTCAAGAAATCAAATCAAATAAATAGTAAAAATTCTCCACACAAATAATCTGTATTCCTTTCCCTTTCAGGGTGAGGAACAATGCCTGTAAAAGTAGCATTTACTCTCACTTACAGGTGTTATGTTGCTGAATTGAATGATAGTAGCTTTTTGAAAGTCTGTACTTTGTTCCAGAGGCTTAACTGGTTGGCGAAGGATAAATCCATGACAAGAAGTTCTTGTATACAACTTGCATAAACGTATGCAGCACTTAAGCAGTTCATCTGCAATTCTAATGGGTCACATTACTGATGAATTATTCTACCTTAAAACTTGGCCTCTGCCAAGGTTTCAGTGGTGACTTTGGCTCTCTGCATACCAAGGAGACCAGTGGAAGTAGGAAGTAAAATTCAGATGTAGTCTGTTATTGAATACACTGCCAAACAGAAGAGAAGCGAGAAACACATGCATACTAGCATTCTTAACTATCATGAATAGTATTTTCTAGAGATCTACTAGTTAGACATACAGGAATATGCACAGGTCTCACGAAACGGCATGTGTCCTTCAGATAAAGCATGGGATAAGCAGTTAACGTTTAAAATCTTAAAATGCTTAATTCTTAAGATTTTTAAAGAAGGTAAGAGATTTGCTGATACACTTCAGCCTCGTCCTGAAGACTGTGCAGTATTTTAATTTTTTAGGCTCAAGGACATCAATTTTATTTTTCAGCGCGGACTAATAATTTGAGCTTTCTTTAGCTCAGAGTTAGAATTCTGAGTGCTCTCATGGCGCCTCTACTCAAGGTATTCTAAACATGGTTCCCTTTTAAGGCATATAACCTTTCCAACTTGCCTTATTTCCCAGTTCTTCTAATACGGAAAATAAACTCTGTTTATCAGTCTTCATCTCCAAGTTCTCAGTAGATCTGTGAGGCAGGGAGTGATTTGGTATCATCTTTTTGCTTACATTGGAAAACTGTTTCATGAAGTTTTCTTGAAGTCTTTGTCCAAGAGAAGCAGCACAAGTTCAATTGCTCTAGTTGTTTTCAATGACAGTAGACATATTACTTGGGATAGTTCAAATAATCTCCAGGTAGGGTTGGCCACTAGGAGTGTTTATCGTAGTGAGCCTGAACCATCCATCATAACAAGCAGCCCACAATTCACAGCGAGCAATGACTGACACACTAGGAAAGATTCTTGTCAACTACCATGTGTGTACACCAACTGGAGAACTGTCTGTTCTCAGCTGCAGAGCAATAAATGGGTATGTTGCCATTAAATTAATGAAATCTCTGTTGGATTGCTGTCACACATGCACATGATTCTCTGTGTCCTCAGACAAGGTTTTTCTCCTCTGGTATGTTGCCAAGCTCATGATCTCATCAGTCAGTCTCTTCTAGTAGTGAAAAGACTCTTCTCCAACTTCTTACAAAATAAAGAGGTGCAAGTCTGGGTACTGTATGTGTGAAAATCCATATGCACAACTGGAGGAAACTAGTACTTGTGAAATTAGTAGTCTTTGAGAAAGATAACAATTGGCTTACAATGTAGTATTGCAGAGAGATATGTTTTTCAATAAATTTGAGGACTGCTACTGTGTTGCAGAACATTTCCATCTGTTCTATCTTGTACCAATGGTGCCCTGTTGCCTTGTGCTTGTCATTTGGACATACAACCGAACCTGTTCTGACATACTGCTTTTCATCACGGAATACTGGGAGTTTTGTTTGGAAAGCAGATGAGAGTTGGTCTTCACAGCAAAACATTTTGACTCAGAGGAAGTAAAAGTAATACTTCTCTACTGGAGATAGAAGACTTCCTTTTTCTTTTTCCAATTGTGATTTTCTTGGTTTAGTCTCAATTTTATTATCCTACAATTTTGGTAAGTAGAGACAGTTAGCAAATAACATTAAAACTGTTAAAACATATATTGAATTTTAATTCCTTTCCTTGCCAAGTTTGTTTCACAGTGAAACAGAAGGGCCATCTGTATAAAGAGAAGAAATGGCTAGAGTTAAACCATGGGATCACAGTTTTGAACAAATTTTGACTGATGTTGAAAATCAATCAAGTCCTTTTAGGTCTTTGTAGACGTTTTCTATGGTGGACATCTTCAGTGACTGTATTCCTTCTGAAGTTACCAAGCATCCTAGTTGTCTGATGTCTTGAAATGCCTAGTAAGTATTTCTGAACATTTGTTTGATCCATGGTTTTTTTTAACAATATCCTAGACCCTGAATATCTTTCCTGAAGTACTGATCCTGAAGGAACTGTCTATATGGATTAATGGATTTCATGAGTACCTACATTAGTGTTCAGTTATAGATTAGCATTAGCTGATATACACGTTGAAGTGTTGCCCTGTGATTTTGGCAGTTTTGCATGGTTCTGTATTTTTCCCCATCAGTAGAAATGACAATAACAGTCATTTAAAAAAAGAAGGTGCATTTTTTTGCTAGAGAGCACATAAAAACATTTCTGTAGGTAGTGAGCTCTCCCAGCATAAAGTAAGTATTAATTTAGCAACCTGTCACCTATATGAGTGCAGTCTTTGATGTTATAGTTCATTCATTTCTTGGCTCACAGTTTGAGTCACTTAAATACCATTGATGGACTTTCTGCTAGAACTTAGGCCTTTTGCCTTTCATCCTGTTTTCTGTGGGCTCCGTTCTGGGATGATACCAGCAGAGGTGTTCCCTTAGCACAGGTGCAAAGGTTTTTCAAGAATGCTCTCAATCTCCAAGTTTTTATCTTGTTCCTTTACACTGCAGTAACTTTGTTTTCACTACAGGATAATAGTACAGGCTTCTAAGCACACTGGTAGGCATAGCTAGTACTCCACAGAAGTCCCAGTGACATAGAAGTGCTTTTCCTCTGATGTCTAATTTGAGAAACACCTGGAAGTTTTTGAATTTTGTTTGACTGATCTTTTCATGAGGCCTAATTTCCTTTCTATTACATTGGTCAAGAGAATTGATATTCATTCAAGAAATGTCTCCGTAATACTGTTGCTTTGTATGAATATCATAGAACTGTGGAATAGTTGGGGTTGGAAGGGTCCTTTAAAGGTCATCTAGTCCCACCCCAAATACGCAGTAGTGCATTTTCATGGAGTGCTGTACAATTTCTGTACTCTATATATGGATTATAAATAATTGTACTGTTGTTCTGTGCACTCATAGAGTTTTAAATGGCTAGAATCACCAATTACATATTTTTAAATGTGTATTTAAAAAAATACTCAGTGAAGAAAACTTTGTCTAATGTGTAGCTGTAGGAAAATCTACCTTTTGTCCATTGTTTTTGAAAGGACATATTATAAAGCACATGTAACACCCAATGACTTCATCTGGAACTGCAGATGCTCAGCGCTTTGTGGTAATCAGCCCTGTGCCTCCTGATAATTATGCCCTTGGGGCTTTCTTGTCTCAGTTTTTCCATAACTAATATAATCCAAACTATATTATCCTATTAGGAGACTCATTTTTTCCTCCAACAAGCAGCGTGCACCTGTCTGCTTACCATGAAGAACGCAGTGACAGTGTTCTGCCTCTATTGTTTCAGTGTTAAAGGAGATAATTCAGGCTGTAAATAGGGAAGATCAAGCTTGTTGAGTTAAAATAAGCACATTAATTCTTGAATGGAACCCTGCTTTATGCTTTTGTTCCTTCATTATTCATTTTATGTATCCTGGCTATCTCTTCAGTGGATGGAGAGAGAGGCTGCTTCAGAGTGCAATTCAGAGCGCCTGTCTCGGGTCCCTGTTTGGCACAAATGTGCTGTTTTCACCAGCTAGGGGACACAGCCCTGCAGCTGAGTAAGGTGCGCATCTCCACTTGGGCACGTAAGCTAGTTGGCATGCTCAGGGTAGAGAGGAAAAAGAATGTTAAAGAGGAACTGCTATGATTTAAAAAGCACTTCTACGCTATAATAAGTAATGAATTACCAGTCAGGCATAATGCCAGGTTTGAGCTGATGGGAACTCTCATCACAAGTAGATATAAATGCAGCTGTGTTGTCAAAACTTTGAGCTGTCACACAGTCTTTTGATCCAAGAGGAGTTTGTTACAACAAAACATTCCTTTTTCCCTCCTTTCCCACCTCCAAGATTAAGTTCTTTCTGTTCCTTCAGAGCCAAGCAGCTTGAAGTATTCTGCACTATTTCCATCTGCATTATACCAAGTTAAACTTGCAAAGAGAAGTGATGCTTTGGAAGTCAGAATTCAGCCAATTGAAAAATTGGAAAAGAAAAAGTGTGATTTTTAGCTGTAGAAGCTCTTAACATTATGTGCAGCACAGAGCAAATGGTGTTCAGGTTTTCACAGAAGGACTGTGAAAACAGGTCTTTTACAGGTATCTGAATAGCCAGAGAAGCCATTGGAAATACTTCCCTTCCTGCTGGTAAGTACTCCTCAGATGAACTTCCCCCCCACCCCCCGCTAAATATCAGTCTCTGTTTATGGAGCTGAAACTTTTGGCATATTTTTGTGTGCCAAAATGGCATGTACATGCTGCTTGTGTGTCGTGTTCACAGAGACATTCAGTGTTCTGAATGGAGACTGTCATTTGGGGGAAAATGTCTCTGTTCAAAATCTCCCCTTCCCTTCTTTTATTAAGCCTTTTCCACCTTCCTTATTGTTTAAGCTTAATAGAAATGCAGGTTGATGGACAGGAAGAAAAGGCAAGTATAACAATCATGATTGTCTTTTGGAAAAACATTATTGCTCTGAGCCCGTGGTAGATGGCAGATACCCCTGAGCAGGGGAGGGTTCATAGTTATTTACACTGCCTGGTATTCTTCCATGCAAGGGGAAACAGATTACAGCTGAGGTCCCCTGTGTTCCTGTCTGTCACCATGTCAGTGACGGCAGCCAACTCATAATAAACTACCTCTTGCATAATGAAACATCTACAGTGAGTGTCCCTTCATTATATGTGTGTGTCCCTTCATTATTATTAGCACAGGTAGTGTTTTCATCAATCCCT
>NW_010546117.1:378-598 GCF_000687285.1 Phaethon lepturus | reverse complement strand
GAGCAATGTGAAATTCAAGGACAGACTTCAGTAATCTTTAGACAAAGTTCCATAAAAGACCAAAAGGATTTCTTGGCGTGTTGAGGAGTTATTTTCTGGAAAAGGGTGTACGGGGAAGTCATCTTGCAGAATTCATAATCCTCGTCTTTCAAAACAAACAAAAGCGTATTCAAAAGCAGAGGGACAGATTCCGCAAGGGGGGGAGCAGCCTCAAGCCATC
>NW_010546117.1:0-223 GCF_000687285.1 Phaethon lepturus | reverse complement strand
GCAGGGAAAAAGCGGGGAGGCCGTATAAACCATTTCCCGCGCTGCCGAGAGCGGAGGAGTCGGCCCCGGTCACCGGCTCTGCTCCCCCGGCACCAGTTTGGACAGCCTCCTCTTGTGCCAGAAACTACGTAAGCATGGAGTAAGAGGCTGCTCCTGCCCTAAAAGTTCTGCCATGTGGGTAGCGAGCTGGAGCGGGGAGGCAGAGGGGGCGGCCGGTGAGCTG
>NW_010546116.1:1295-1595 GCF_000687285.1 Phaethon lepturus | reverse complement strand
ACCTGGTGGGAATCAAGGAATTATGGAAAAAGAGAGAGAAAAGTGAAGGTGTTTGGGAGGGGGCAGAACTGCCGGTGCTGGGCGGGTTAGTGAGTCAGGCCATGCCAGCGCTGCCCCTTGGGTGCCCTCCCGTCCCTGGGACCGTGGTGGGGCTGAGACCCCCGTAGGGTACGGGTCTCTGCCACCCGCAACATCACTCTCTGGTTTCTGTCCCGCTTTCCAGAACAATAATGTCCCCAGCGTGGCCGTGCCCCCACCCGAGGATGGTAGGTACAGGGGGGCGGCACGCAGGTGCACGGT
>NW_010546116.1:923-1216 GCF_000687285.1 Phaethon lepturus | reverse complement strand
CCAGATGTGGCTGTGGCACGATAAAGATGGAGGTGCTGGGTGCTGTGGGGGTCCTGGCGGGGGTCCTGGCTGCACATGGCAGGGGCGGCCAGGCGCCCCGTCCCAGCACGGGGAGGGGTGCCCAGGGAGCTCCCTCGTTGCAGGCGCCGGGGACAGCGTGGTGCTGGCACTCTACAGCTACGAGGCGATGCACGCTGGGGACCTGAGCTTCCAGAAAGGGGAGCGGCTGAAGGTGCTGGAGGAGTAAGTGCTGCCGGGGTCCCCCCACCCCGGGGGCTCCTGAAGGATTGCCG
>NW_010546116.1:603-896 GCF_000687285.1 Phaethon lepturus | reverse complement strand
TTTTTTCGGGAATTTGCCCGGGGGGGCCCCGGCAGCGCCAGGTGCCGCGGGCTGCCCCGACACTGTCTCTGTCGCAGGTCAGGGGAGTGGTGGCAAGCGCGGTCGCTGACAACGGGGTGCGAAGGCTTCATCCCCAGCAACTACGTTGTCCGAGCCGACTCGCTGGAGGCAGAGGAGTGAGTCCGTCCCTCGGTGGCACATCCCAGCCCCGCGCAGTCCTGTGCTCCCCCACCACAGCTGTCCCCGCTCCTGCCCCATGTCCTGCCCCAGCCCTGCCCCACGCCAGCCCTAGC
>NW_010546116.1:0-460 GCF_000687285.1 Phaethon lepturus | reverse complement strand
GGGGTTCCGGCAGCACGGTGGTGGGGAGCGGTGGCCCCAGAGGGGCCGCCCTCGCCCGCACTTGCCTGGCAGAGCTGCTCAGGAGTTGCCTCCGCAGCTCCGGGGCTCTGCTTTGCCGCAGGGCAGGGACCGGGGGTCCCACGCTCCTGCTGCGAGTGCCCCCGCAAGAGCCCGTGGTGCTGCCACGTGTCCGAGCCCCGCGGCAGGGACGGAGGGGATGTGCCCCTTTGAGGGTGCTTTTGGTGTTTGGGGTGCAGGCGTAGCGGGCCTCATGCCTGGAGCCGAGGGGGCAGTGGCAGCACGGTGGGGATGGGTGCTGCGGTGGTGGCCCCACTGGGCGATGGCACCGCGCATGCCGTGAGCGCGGGATGGCCGGGCGCAGCAGGAACGTGCCCTCCGCATGGGGTCTGGCAGCTCTCCCCCCCGCACAGGCTGCTACTTCCTCTCCGTGCGGGACCGG
>NW_010546115.1:409-1286 GCF_000687285.1 Phaethon lepturus | reverse complement strand
TGCCTTCTGGCCAGTCCATGATCTCTTCCAGAATTCCTGGGTGGTTAGGTTTCCCCAGTTGAGCTCGTTGTGTGATCAGCACTACCCACTTACTCCATGTAGTGCTGGTTACGTGTAGAGGGGATGTTCCCTTTGAACATCCAGTGTAAGCACGGGCAATAGTTTTCTGCCAGAGGCTCCAGGTAAGACCATGCTCTCCAGCTGTGGTGTAGAGTACATTTTGCACAGTGGGTCCTGTCCAGACAGGCCCAAGAGCTACCATACCAGCTATTTCCTGTCTGATCTGCTCAAAGGCTTGTTGATGCTCAAGGCACCACGCAAAATAGTTCTTCTTTCAGGTTACTCGACAGAGAGGGCTCACAAGCTGACTATAACCTGGAATACGCATTCTTCAGGGTCCTGTCCAGACAGGCCCAAGAGCTACCATACCAGCTATTTCCTGTCTGATCTGCTCAAAGGCTTGTTGATGCTCAAGGCACCACGCAAAATAGTTCTTCTTTCAGGTTACTCGACAGAGAGGGCTCACAAGCTGACTATAACCTGGAATACGCATTCTTCAGAATCCCACAAGGCCTAGGAAAGCTTGTGTTTCCTTCTTGTTAGCTGGTGGAGACATAGTTGCTATCTTGTTGACCACATCCATAGGCGCATGATGGCATCCATCCTGCCATTTTATTCCCAGGAACTGAATCTCCTGTCCAGGTCCCTTGACCTTGCTTTTCTTTCTGGCAAAACCAGCTTTCAGAAGAACCGGAATTACTCTTTTTCCCTTCTCAAACACTTCCTCTGCCTTGTTTCCCCACACGATGATATCATTGATGTTTTGTAGATGTTCAGGGGCATCACCCTGTTCCAGTGCAGTGTGGATCAGTCCCTG
>NW_010546115.1:0-203 GCF_000687285.1 Phaethon lepturus | reverse complement strand
TTCAGGCAATGATAGTCTATTGTTAACCTCCGCCTTCCGTCAGACTTTTGCACAGGCCATATGGGGCTATTGAAAGGTGAGTGGGTCTTGCTGATCACTCCTTGGGTCTCTAATTGATGAATCAGCTCTTGGATGGGAGCCAGGGAGTCTTGGTTTGCGTGATATTGCTGCTGGTGCACTGTCCTGGTAGCAATTGGTACCTG
>NW_010546114.1:0-5427 GCF_000687285.1 Phaethon lepturus | reverse complement strand
TGCGCGGTGCGTGCAGCCGTGCCGGGGTTGGTGGGAGGCGAGGAGCTGCTGGTGCCGGGCTGCGGACCTGAGCAGGAGCCCTTCGGTGTCTGAGCCGCGCTGACTCTGTTGGCTGCATTTTGACAGGGGCGGCCTCCGGCTGTCCCCGGGATGTGGCATTGCAGCAGGATGAGATATTCCAGCCATTCCCACGTGCCCACTTGAGCTGCCTCTCCCGGCAGCAGAGCCCAGACCTGCTCCTGGAAATGCACATCCCTTTTCAAGGGCCAAATTCTGGCCTGTCCTCCATCTGGGGGGCATTGCTGCAGCCAGAAGACAGCAGCTGGTACTTGGAGGAGTACTTTACCCTCAGCCTCTCCGAGCTGGTAAGAGCCCTCTCCTCTCTTCCCAGAATGACCTGCACCGAGCCATACAAAGGACCCAGTCTGCGATGTTTAACCAGGTGCTCATTCTGATCTGCACCCTCCTATGTCTCGTTTTCACGGGGTAGGTGTTGCTTTTCGTCTCACTAAACCACCGCCTTCATCCCGGGAAGCCGGCTTTGTACGTCCTGGGGTGGCTGGCGGAGCCGGGCTCTCGCAGGGCTTACAGGAGGGGGAGGTGGGGTGGGACCTTCCCAGCAGTGGTGGGATGGCGCTGCCAGGATGTCACGTGGCGATTTGGGAAGCCAGAGGAGGTTCTGGCTTTAAGTGGTGTCTTCTAGCCTGATTTTTCGTCCCGAGAGGTTTGTGCACACTGAGGAAAAGCGTAACTGTTCAGGGCTGCTGATCAGATCGAACCCCCACGTCTTTGGCATCCTCTCTTTGCTAATGGGACACGTTCCAGTTCCTCAGGCTGAGTTTTGGAATTGGGGGAGCCGTGGAGAGGCATGTGCCGCAGGTTCCCACACGTGGCATGGGCTTTGGCTCGGGCACAGCCACATCTGATGGAGCTTTGGCAGGACCCCCTGCACCGTCGGCCCCCGGCGCCGGGCTCCTCCCCGCCTTGCTTCGTTCCCCAGCGCTGGAAGATCAATTCCTACTTTCGAACCTAATTATTCTCCCTAATGATATGATTATAACAGAAACTTTTTAGTGAGCGCGTGTGAGGCTGAGGGCGCTGGAGGGAGACGGGCGATGCGGACATACGAGTCTCAGAGCAGGGCTGTGAATGCTGCAGAGCCCAGGGCAGGGACAGCAGCTTCCCGCGGGGACACGGGCTCGGACGAGCGTGACGGCTTGTTCACCAGGGCCCGTTGCACCCGCTGGCTCTGGCCGCGTTCTTCCTCCCCACCAAGTTACCATGGCTGCTGAGCTCGTTTGTGTAATAGGCCACCGGGGCTCCTGCTAATTAACTGGGCCCTTGACCCCGCGCATTGCCAACGACAAGGGCGTCTCTGTATAAAGGAGTCAGTTCTCATCATGGGGTTCTTAGCTTTGAATTAGGCTTCTTGAATCTTCCTCTGGCTCCCTTGGTCTGAATTTGAAGCATATAATACCATTAAGTTGCTGAACAGACAAGAAATGAAGCTTTTAGGCTCATGTGTCTTTGGCAATAAAGACGATCGTCTGATGTGAATGACTAATGCAATTTTGGAGCTCATCAGTGCTCCCGGCCCGTGGCACCTCCTGCCCGCCGGGGCTGTGGACGTGCTTCTTGGCGGATGTGGCAGGGCTACAATTCGGGTCCAGGACGACTTAGGTGACACTTGCGTTTAGCAAGATGACTTTGAAACTGCAGGTTTGTGGAGATACGCTGCCTGCCTGTCCACGGGGAGCGGGTGGCTCTGCAGCACGGCTTTGCAAGGGCAGCGGCACAGGGCTGGGAACGGGCGACAGGATCCTGCCTGCCGGAGCGCTTCCCCCTGTAACTGAGAGCCCTTCCCGCGGGCTCAGTCCCTCCAGAGCCTTACTGGGACAGCTGCTTGCTTCCACATGCTGGTTTTTTGCAATGCAAGGGCAGCTCCTGGGTGATGTTCAACATGCTGTCCATGGCATGGTCTTATTATGACCCATCACCTGGGACCTAGACCTGTGGTTGTTCTGGTGAGCGACCACATCAGACTAACTCCTTCACCTGTAAGCACCGTTAGCTGAATCGTTCCTGTTGGCGACACAAATCCACTGCTGATGCTGACAGTGTGTTACAGACAAATTTCCTTCATGGACAAGGGTGTAAGTTGCCTTCTGGGGTTCCCCGCTGACTTCAGCAGGCGCTGCGGGCACTGCCTGTCTCCCGGGCAGGCAGCACTTGCTGTGATGTGTGCTTTCTCCCTTCAGGACCTGTGGCATCCAGCATTTAGAAAGAGCAGGGGAGAAGCTCTCCCTCTTCAAGTCTTTCTATTTCTGCATCGTCACCTTTTCCACTGTGGGCTACGGAGACGTAACACCAAAGATCTGGCCTTCCCAGCTCCTCGTCGTGATAATGATTTGCGTCGCCCTGGTCGTGCTGCCACTCCAGGTCAGACCTGCGCAGCCACGGGTGGAGAGGGGTGCAGCACCTGCACCCGGGCAGCCCTGCCGACGGGGACATCAGCTCTCTGCCTTCGTTTGCAGTTCGAGGAGCTTGTCTACCTGTGGATGGAGCGGCAGAAGTCGGGAGGCAATTACAGCCGTCACCGTGCACAGACGGAGAAACACGTCGTCCTTTGCGTCAGCTCCCTCAAGATTGATCTCCTCATGGACTTCCTCAACGAATTTTACGCCCACCCGCGCCTGCAGGTGAGGACCAGGCGTGTTGCCGCGCTGTGCTCGGTCAACGCTTGCCCTTGCCAGGCTCGCAGCCTTGCTGGGCACGGCAGGTCGCTGCTGGTGGCGAGTGCCCTGCCCAGCTACAGCGGATGTGGCGAAGAATAAGGTAAAAACCATCCAGCCCAGGGCTGGGAAGCGCGTGCTGCACTGGCCAAGGAGAGGTGGCAAGTGACACCCTAGGAACTTTGCCATCTCAGCGGTGGGGCTCATTCTGCCTGATCCACCCTGTTTTCTGGCCAGGCCTGTTAGAGCACTGTGTAAGCACATGGAGAGGGACCAGAGGGACTTTTCTAAATGTAAGGATGTCTTTGCTGAAGGAAGAATCTCAGGCAGAAACAGAACATGTAGTTTCTAAACCTCAGTGGGATTTACTCAGCTCTTACTGGAGTATCCCCACATAGTAAGTGATCTTCTTGCAAAGGACCGCACCTTCCCTGCTCCCCAGGATAAGACCATCACGGGCGGGCTTCAGATTTGAATTGCATTCCAACACTCACATACACTTCATTACCATCGCCCAGCCTTGACTCCATACATCCAAGCTTTAAAACCTGCTCAGTGCAGTAACTGCAAGAGGCTCCGCTTTGCTGTGGGTGAGCAGCTCTTTCCTACCTAGTTCTGTAGCCAGACGTGGCTGCATTGGCTTTGTGATGCAGAGCGGGGTGGAGAAGATGCTGATGTGTTTCCCCAGACCCTTGCAGGCCCCTGGAGCAGGGGCCAGGGCTGGCACATACCAGCAGCCCCAGAGGAGCTCTTTGCTCAGGCAGCAGAAGCCCGTGTCTCGCAGAATCACGGAAAGGCAGGGGCTGGAAGGGACCTCTGAAGATCATCTGGTCCAACTCCTGCCAAGGCAGGATCACCAAGGGCCGTGGCAGGCGTGTGCGGTACTGCCAGCCTGCCGACCCACGCGAGCCTCTCTCTTCCAGGATTACTACGTGGTGATACTTTGCCCAACAGAGATGGATATCCAGGTGCGGCGGGTCCTGCAGATCCCTCTGTGGTCGCAGCGAGTGATCTACCTCCAGGGCTCTGCGCTGAAGGACCAGGACCTCATGAGAGCCAAGTGAGCAGAGGGACATGCTGCGCATCCACGGCGAGGCAGGTCCTGCCGCGCCGCTGAGCTGCCCGCGGGCCTCGGAGCTGCAGAGGAGGGTCCCCGGTGATGTCAGCCCAGATGCATGACGATGGGCGTCCCTGCATGCCTTCGCTGGGGTCTCGGGGGGGCTGGCGGTGCCCTGGCTGGTACAGGCAGGTGCCTGGCTTTGCTGGCCCGTGCCGTTCATGGGGTCGCTGCTCTCTGTTTGCAGGATGGACAACGGCGAAGCCTGCTTCATTCTCAGCAGCCGAAACGAGGTGGACCGCACCGCGGCGGTAAGGCAGGCCTGGGGGATGGCACGGTCGGAGATTATTCATTTCTCAGCCGGCAGGGACCAGGGTGATCACTGCATCTTGCTTCTGCCTGGCACAGGAGGGTGCCGCGAGGCAGCTGGGGCGAGAGCGTGGGGTTGAGTGCTGAGCTCTGTCCCCTGGGCACCCACACAGGCAGTGCTCCTTTGGGAAGCTCACCCCAAAACCTCCTCGCCTAATGCAATCTTATCCCAGCGTGGGCAGGGACTTTGCTGGGAAGATCTTAGTTTTGGAGCCCTGGGAGAGGGAGGAGGTGGTGGCAGTGATAGCACCTCAGGCTGCTGCCCGTGCCGTGGCGGTGGCTCCCGTCTGCCCACGCTGTTCTCATCCCGCACGGCCCCGCTGGAGTGTTTCTGCAGGTGCTGACGTGCAGAGCAAGGGGTGCCACGCTCCCTCCCTGCTGCCGAGGCGCTGCCTGCCCCTTCCCTCCTTTGGCACTTGGCACTGCTGCTTGTAACGAAGCTGCTGGAGGGTCCCCGTGGGCAGGGAGCGACCATGGAGAAATGTGGGGATGGCACGGGGGTGGCACGGGGACGTGCAGCAGCTTGCTGCCGGCTGAGCCCCTGCAGACTCACCTCCCTTCTGCTGCCTCGGTTTCCCATCGGTGCTGGGTTTTGGGGAGCAGGGGAGGGCTGTTATCCCCCGTTAGCAGTGGGTTTTGAGGGAGCCCTTGCCGTACGTCTCCATGGTGGCCGGGTGC
Organism: Phaethon lepturus; assembly: GCF_000687285.1. NCBI lineage: Eukaryota > Metazoa > Chordata > Aves > Phaethontiformes > Phaethontidae > Phaethon > Phaethon lepturus. The sequence continues at coordinate 591 of NW_010546114.1, read as the reverse complement.
TTGGGGAAGGTAAGCCGTCAGACAAGTAGCTCTTGCTCTTCTCCTTGGCTAGGACCACCAGACCATCCTGAGAGCCTGGGCTGTGAAAGATTTTGCTCCGAACTGTCCTCTCTATGTTCAGATCTTGAAGCCTGAAAACAAGTTTCACGTCAAGTTTGCCGGTGAGTCGGAGGGGCTGCACGGCAGCGGGCAGCTCTGCTCGCTTCGGTGGTCTGGGCCCTCTTACCTGCCGTCGCTGATGCTTCCAGTGGTGTTTCCGTCTCGGAGCAGCCCATGACCTGGTGCTGAGACTCCTTCCAATTGCTAGAAGATATTTTAGGGCTATTAACCCCCTTATCATGATGCACACTAACGCCTGCAGCACCGCACCTGGGGCCGGGGGAGAGCTGGCTCTGGGCTGCCCCGGAACGGGCTGTGTGCGGACACGCCAGTCGCCAGTCCCATGCGTGCCTGGGTGCCTGTCCCTGCGGACACGGCGGCCGTGGCCGTGCTGGGCTGGTGTTCGCCTGGCCGTTTCCAGCCTGCATCCCTGTTTTCGGGTCTGCATCGATCCCATTCCTGGTGTTCCCCTGTTGATTGGCCGAATGCCCT
>NW_010546113.1:672-898 GCF_000687285.1 Phaethon lepturus | reverse complement strand
ACGGGAGTTTTCTGAACGTCGTATGTTTAGCTTCATTGCTACGGTGCGTATTCAGCACCAGCACTTCAAAAGCAAAGACGCTCCCAGGAGCTGATCCACGGGTTCGTGCTTCCGTTCGCCCCTACTTAAAAACTCTCCTACTGTTTGTTGCGACTTCAGCAGCACAAATGGCAGATATTGAGGGGAAAAAACTGCACCACGCACGACCATAAACCCGCACAAGCGC
>NW_010546113.1:0-215 GCF_000687285.1 Phaethon lepturus | reverse complement strand
AAGCACCGGCTGCTGGGAAGGGCGGACAACGCGTACCGGGAAGGACGTTAATTGCAATAACCAGCCAAGAGGAGGAGTAAGCGGCTGCACGCGGCGACGGGACGTCTTCAGACTCGGGAGCGGGGCCCTGGAGAGCTGGACGGGAGCTGCTGCTCTGCCCTCTGCCTGGGGCTCATCTGGGGCTCATTTTATTTAATTGTGGGCTAATTTTGTGC
>NW_010546112.1:49316-65365 GCF_000687285.1 Phaethon lepturus | reverse complement strand
GGCCTCTGCCCATCGATCCAGCCTGTCCAGGGACAGGATCAGGACAGAGCTCTCCTTGGTTTGGTTTGCTTTGCCTGTGTGCAGAAAGTACAATCATAAGATGTGAAAAAGGGCTTGGCATGTTTTGTTGATTTTTTTTTTTTTCTGCTTTTCTGAGCAGGTATCTAGTAGAACATTTTCAACAAGCTGCTGAAGAGAACAGTGAATTTATTCTGCTTCCCTTTTAAAATGGATTTTTGGTTCCAGCAAGGTTAACTTTTTACTTTTCAGTGGAACAGGTTTTGGGCTAGGTTGAAAATAAAACTTTCCATGATAGTTTTCACTGCTGTTTTAAAAGTTTTGTTATGAAAGTCCTAGTAAGAAGTGCAGATTGAGAATTCTCTTTTAAGATGGGGAAAACCAGAGATATTTTACCCATGTATATTTAAAAAAAGTATATGAAGAATATTAGTGATAAAAGGGTATAGTTCATTAATATGAAGAGGAGCTCTTGTTAGCTGGTTTTAAGATGGGTTATATGAGTTTTACAGAATTGGTGTTTTGCATATTATATGACCCCATATGTTAACAGGTGTTTTGTTTTACCATTTCAGGGCAGATGAATGGAGCAGAAAAGGTTAATGTCTTGAGTGCTGGAAGCAGGTGGTTGATAGCTTTGAACACTTATCTAATTAACTTCATATTGGCTGTTGTCCTAGCAGGCCTGACTTTTCCTAGGGAGGGAGCATAGGAAAGCATGCAGAAACTTGCTGTAGCAGGATTAATGCAGAAGTCAAAATGATCTAAACTTGTGCTTACTGACAAGTCTGGTTTTTATTTGTTTTTGGTTCAAAAAACTATCTACTAATACTTAACGTGTGTTTGTCCTAAAACAGAGAATGCTTGCTTGTCTGGGTGAGCTTGAGTGGAAAAAGCATGCTCTGTCGTACATCTGAAAGCGTCTAATGTGACATCACCCTAACTCAGGAAGGGCAAAAATAATGTTGGGTATTTTTCTGGTTTGTCTGTATTCAATAAAGCTCTTGCTTTTTACACTGATTTTTCTATTGGGATTTGTGTTTCTCTAACGCACATCTATAAAGACTGTGCTGGTATACTGAGATTTTATTTCGGTATATTTAGTCAAGGCAAGTTGAGTTACTGTCAATGCAATAAAGCAGTTCACACTTGGCATTGGATACCTCAGCTGCCACCTTGATGCATACTGCACTGCTATTGTGAGGGACATGAACATGGACAAGTATTTCTTTTGAATTTAACTTTTTTAGCCAACATTTCCTCTTATTTGTAAACTCTTTTAACTTTTGTGAAGAAACACCAGAAGCACAGGCCAATGGCAAGAAACAGTTGACCACAGAATTGTTTCACTCCAAGTATGTGTTTGAATTTGAAACTTTCCTAAGAGATAATGTCTGATAACCGCTTTTAACAGGATAAATAATCAACTTTTTTTCATGCCTCCATTTTATAGCTCGCAGCACAATGGGAACTGACCCTTATTAGTGCCTCCAGCTACCAACATAACACAAATACTAACCAACAAACTGCATCCACATTTCCTCCAAATAGGAAAAAGCCTATTGTTTTTCTTGGGTGTACTGTAGTTTATTAGCATGATCTCAAGGGAAATTTAGTAGTAAAGATGCAGAGGCTCATTTTTTACAAAAGGACAATGTTAAATACGATTGTCTAAAATATAGCAAAACTCATTGTAGAAGCAATTTGCGAATACCTTTTATCATAGTGGGTAGCATGGATTTTTCTCAAAAAAATGTAATATGCCTCCAGTTTTTATTTTGCTTTTACCTGTAGTTTTTAATTGAAAACAATACTCTTAAAGTAGCACATTTCTGTAATAGACTTCTAGTTTGTATGCATTAACCTTATACCAGTTGTCAAGTAAGAGTTTTTTCCTCTGTGGAGCTGTTGATTGATCCCTGTAACTCAAAAAAATGAAGGAGAGCCAGAAATGTTACTTAGAGTCAGAAAAGGTGCACCCGTGGATGTATGTTAAGTACAATGAAAACTTCTCTTTCACATAATTTCAGAAAATAAATACCATGTTTAACCTGAATCCTGAATCCAGGTTGTGTAACTTCAAGGAAATATTTCCTTATAATGCAAGGAAAGGAACAGAAAATGGAATTTTTACTTCAGATTGTCCTTTGCTTCGGATGCTACTACTTCGAGATTTAGTATCTGGACTGGAAATTATTCTTTCAGAGATTTTCTCTCTTTGTATTTTATTTCTTGCTGTTAGTTGGATGTCTCTTGTTTAGCTGATGTTGGACACATTTTCTAGCTTAGTTATATGAGCTGAGTGGGACTGAATCAGCAAAGACATTTGATACAGGAAGCTCTTTCAAGGTAAAAACCATAAAATTTAAGGATTTGTGAAATGCAAATTGAAGTTGCTGAACTCTTATGTGAGAAGCGGAAGCTATCGTTATTTCGTTTCTATACATATGAAAGTTATATGGCCTCTTTTGGTCCTGTTGTATATAATTGCATTTGTGGCCTGTGGATTTGACTGTATACATGCATGGGACATACCTATAGTTAAACATTCTAGAGAACAGGTTAAATATGTGCTTTTGCACAGGCTTTGTTTTGACCTTCCCTCTATGGTTCAGGAGGGTTGCTTCTGATTTAGTCCTGAACTAATATAAATCCAACATATGGTAAACCTGGGGCTTCAAAATGCGTTAATTGTATGATTTACTGTGTATTGAGATGCTGAAATTTATCTTGAAACATGGATAAATGCTGTCTCAGTTTGGATGGTATAAAATGACGCAGGCTGAGGTGCTCGTTGCTAACACACAAATACAGGCAGCTGTTCTAAGACCAGTCCGATTCACCTTGCAGGCAGTGGTGTGGAATGCTTGGTTTTGTCATGGTGTTTGGTAATTCATAGGCATCCCTTGAAATGGAGCTTGCATGAGAGGCTGAGAGGAAAAATCAACATAATTTCTAAATGCTTTTGCAATGGGAAAAGAATTTCTAGTATTTACTGTGGAAAGACTGTGCAGTAATGAAGGTGGCGGCTCCCTAATACAATTTAGAAACTGATCTCTAAGGATCCAGATTATTAGAACATGACACAGCTAGTGGTCCTGGCCTATTGTAGACATTAAGAAACAAACCCCGACATTTTTCAGTCTCGTGCCTGATGATGTAAAGATAGTTACAGCCTTCTTTTTCTTAAATAATGTAGAAATTGAAATGGCAGCTCAATTCTTACTGGCTTTATTCCTTTATTCCACTAATGGATGTGCTCATGAGGAGGGGGATTATTTGTTTCATATCGGAAATATATTGGTTTTCAGTGTTAATGGCATAGTAGGAATTAAATACAGTGTTAAAATATCTCTTGAGCAACATGTTTATTAAGACAACAGTTCATAGTTTTTACAGCAAGCAGTGCATGCTCTCCAGTTTGTGGTTTCCATTTCTGTTTCACAAAAGATACCAGTTAAGCATGTTTGTTGCAAAATTTTTAAGTTAAGCTGTTGTGAAATGCTACTTAACATTTTATGATTATTGGAGGAAGGACACTTAATTAGAATAAGCCAGGTATTGCGCACTCTGTCATTCTTTACTGATGCTGTGGTTGAGATGCAGTGTGCCTTGCTTGAATTTCTTGTGACTATTGCTCAGAAACCACATGCTAAGATGACATTGTCATGTTCTAAGAAAATCGTCAGGGAGTAGTTTTGTTGAGGACATGGGCTGTAACTGACTTCCTTTAACATCCTAAATTATATTACTTACATAATGAGGCTTCCAGCTGGAGTCCATTGCTTGATGCAATATTTCCATGTGAAGAGAGGAAAACAGATGGAGTTGCCCCATTTCTCCTCTCTTTCCCCTGCTCCATGCTGGAAACGTCCTGGTGGCGCAGCGGCTACCAGCTTCACCCCGGCCAAAGACGTGGCGTTGCTTTAGTGGCTTCAGGAGCGAATGGCAGGTGGCAGGACAGAGGGTGCAGCTTTAGTTTGTCTTCAAAAAACATGCTTCTGGTAGCTCTGGTCGCTAACGCATTCCTTTCCTGCCTTTATTTTCCCAGATAGGGACAAGCTGTTGAAGTACTGCAGCTTTGGTGCCCTTTTGTTAACCTTTGCCGACTGTCCTGAGGATTTGGGGTATCCAGATGTTAGAAATAGCATCAGGAAATCATTACAGCAGTGTGTGAGGGTTTTGTTTACTTCTCCAGTGCTGATTTGTAATGCTTCTCTCTGTATTTTTCCTTGGTTTCTAATTTTAATATGTTTACAACAGGGAGAGACAAACCTTTTCAATCTGACAATTTTTTTCCTACTTTGCCTGACTTGAATGGTAATGAGAAGCTTCTGGTATGTTTTAATGAGGTTACCTTTTTCTCAATATTGAGATCTGAAGTTGCACAATAGGATGTTTTGTTACTGATACACAGTAAATTTGGATTATTTTTTGTTGTTGTTGTTCTATGGCTTTATTTTTTTTTATAAGGACACTTATCTATTGCAATGATGTGGACACACTGAGCCATAGACCCAACCATCCTTATTTAACTGCACAGGGGTTCAGTTTCCATTTCTCTGAGGAAAACAGTGTTTGTTGACTTTGCACTGTGGGAATATGCGTGCTGCCTTTAGATGTTAAAACGCTAACTTGTCCATGGACTGGAGCTGTGTGTGTGAGAATTGTAGACTTGCGCTTATAGAGGGAAAATATATTTTGGTATGTGAATGCATGCGGAAGAGGGGTATGGCTAGTCAATACTGCAAGCTGATCTGTTAGAGTTGTAGCATGTTTCTCTCAGTGTTTGCTTTTAAGAGATAGGAGCGGTTGCTTCTGAATTGGAACCTGAAATCCCAGTTGAGGATATTTGCAGAATCTCTCATTAGATGAGAGATTCCAGTTTATCTTTGACTAATACACTGGACCCTCTGCTGGAATTAATGGTGTGGTACTGTAGCAATAGTGCAGCAAAACTTAATGAAAGACCTTATGGGGAAAGTGATTATATTTTGAAGAACTCGTACAGTTTCACAGCTGCATGCTCACAAGCAGTACGACCTGCCTAGTGATGTGTTCAGCAAACAGGTGCTATGACACATGGGTTGCAGTGGTAGTATTCATGGTAAGACGAGGAACATGTCCTTCATTCACGGGCTGGCTTTTGATGTGCCTTTTGTATTCTGTAGAGTACCTAACAGGTTAAGATCTTTGGTTTCTTTCTTTCCTGTGCCATGCCTGCAAGTGTTAGGGTTTGCTCAGACTACTTCTGTCTGCTTATCTGGGGTATCTTAAAGCTTCGGTGATTTACTTCGTCTTCCTCCCATCATCTAGTAGTGGCTCGAGTTTTTGTTTTAATGTGGGTGTAGACTGTGCCTTATTCTAGGCTGTCACTTGTTTTCCTACTCTGGTGACCTGAGAAGCTGCATACAGAGGTGGTGTCATCTCGTTCTCCTGCTAATTCATGTGCCTGCCTTTTTATGTCCCTCTTTCTGCTGTCCCTTTTGATGCTTCCACACCTCTGGAGCCTCATTCGTTCTCTAACCATACCAGTCGTAATGTTACTACAAATTTCAACAACAGACTGCAGTAAAAGATACTTGACTAAGAATGGGTGTGTTTTAATATTATTTTGAGTTTTCTATTATCACATTTGCAACTTGCGTGTTTAATTCTTTAAAATGTCTATTTCATTCACAAAATACATATTTTGTGTAACATAGGCTGCTGCTGAGGTAGAAAAAAATTCACCAAATAGAAATAAATTAATTCGCTGCAGTTACCTAGTGAGGACTCTTGTTGTTTGTGCAATATCTCAATTTTTTAAATCTACTGTGATTGATGCACCAAATTCATGGAATTGAGGCGAGATAAGAGAGTTTGCTTTCAGCTGAGTTCCTGCTGACTGAAGGCATGTCTCTTGCAAATCATGCTGCTCTGTACATCATTTGTAGCTTTCTGAAGAGTCAGTGGAAGGTTACATTCTGTCCTCCCTATCATTCTCCTTACCTTTAATGACAGGCTACTGCCACTGCCATGAGATGAATTTCAGAATAACAATCTGGTATTTTTTCATTCTTTTCAAAAATGTCAACAAGCAAAACTTGTTATTTTTGTTTGGGAGTAATGAGTAATGCCTTCAGTCAAATCCCTTTGGATTTGCCTCTGAGGCATGTGTTGTTAAACTTACTTTTCCATCTTCTCTATGTAACACTTAGAACTAAATTTTAGCTTTATTTTTGTTACAATTACGGAGTTTAGTTGTCTGTTTTTACTTGAAATGTTGTGTCTGCTGAAGACTGTCATAGCTCCAATGTTAAAGGCACCTCTGAGTCCTCTGGGACTTCTTTGAGAGTCCCTTGCTGATCTGGGGTCACTAGGTGCTATCTCTTCTCCTGTTTAGACATGGTTTTAAGCATCTATCCTAACTATTTTCCTCAGCAGGGCTGTGTTTTAGCATGTCCTTGAATAGGCCACCCTTACCGGTGGAGAGAAAAAAAAATTACTGACTGGAGCTGGCGAACTTCAGTTACCAGCAGCGGTGAAGATGAGTGTGGTTGTGTTTGTACATCACAGTAACTGTTCGAGAATTCTGAGACAGCTATTGAAATAAAGCAGCTATCTTGAGTTAAAACAACTCTCCATGCCCACAGGTGAACAGCTCCACTTCTGCTTCTGGGCCTGTCGTTGAGCTGTTTTACAAGGCCACGCTCTCTGTCATCCAGTACAACCTGTCCTTATAATTGAAAGGAGAGCTGAGAATGTATGAAGTTCAAAGACAGCTGTACTTAGATGATACGCGTTACTAAATACCCCAACGTTATTTCTAATATTTTGTTTCCTAGGATTCCCAAGGCTTTACAAGACGAACACCTGGGTATTAGGAATGCTTAAGTTAATTCTGGATTGTAGGGAATTTATATCATAGATGGGAAACAAGAGAATACTCAGAAGTAGCACAGGACCATTGCTTTCTCTACTGTGTTTAAACAAAATGCTTTAATTAAATTCCAGAAACTGTTTAAATGTTTCTTTAAAATTAACTTAAAACAAACATGTTTGTTTATAGTTTTTGATAGTTGATATAATTTTGTTAATTTATTTTGTTTATAGATAATAGTATCCATATCCAAATAGTATCCATGCAGGTTGATAAGTTAGATAAGTAGAACTGGAACATAGAAGTGGGGATCTTTACTAGTCATTCCTGAGGTCTCTTGTCTGTTCTCCTTACCTGAGTTAGTTATGTTCTGAGCAGTCCCCATAGCCATGCAGTGGCTAACATGAATAGTCCTCCTTCATCATCATCTACATCAGCTACCTATAGCACAGTTCTAGGTAGTACTGGACTTTTTGGATTATCCAAATTCCCTGCTGCTATTGCATGTACAGAAAATGATAGTTCTTCATGTAGTTTAAGTAGCCTTGTTTATTCATTGCTTTACTCTGCATATAAACACAGGCTGGTTGTGATGATCTGTGCATTTGTACTGTCCATAGAAACATACAGCATTTAGCAGTTGAAAACAAAACAAAACAACCAAGAAAAACCCCAAAACCAACTCCTCCACACCCCCCAAACCAAACAACAAACAAACCGACCACCCCTTCTTCTGGACCTGTAATGACAGTCAAAATAAATACTGCTACATCAAGTGTTGGAGCTTTGTATATTACTTTAAAATGCTATATGCTCGTATATAATATGTTAAATACATACCCCCCATATCTCTCGCCATCTCTCTCTCTCTCTCTCAAGGTTCCTGATTAAGTTCCTGATTAAACTTTATACTACCTGAGGTTGTTGTTAGGTGTCTCCGAAGTTTTACTTTTTATCAAAAGTGGTACCATGGGGAAGGATTAAGGAATCAAATTATTAAGCAAAGTGGTGGTGTCAGTCTGCTGCTTCCACTTTCTTATGGGTCTGGAGTGAGCTTTATTCCACGGGAGTTGTGCAATTGTAACTCTTGTGCCTTCCAGACTCAGCTGGTGGCCTTACAAAACCAGGTATTGGGGTGATAAGAGCCACAGCAGTACGAAACATGGTAGCTTTGTCACTGGTTACGATTATCGCTTTGTTATGGCAATTTCCGGAGGAAGTTATGTGTCAATCATAAATTACAGATTAGTGTAATACACAAAATATTTTTCCATAAACATATGCACGATTTCTGTTGTTAGGGGCTAGTAGGTTGGGAGACATTATAAAATTTGCATCCTTGCTTAACTTTCAATTGAAAATATATTCAAAATACGGAGGGGAGGGAATAAGGTGTATACAAAGTCCACTGGAAGGTGCTACAACCATGCCGTAATGCTGAATCAAAGTTGTTACTCTATGTTTATCTAACACGTGATATTATTAACGTTTGAAAACCACTAATGCAACTTCATGGCTTTGAACTGCCTCCATCCTGTTTGCTCACTTAGGAAAAGGAATCCCAGCTAGCTTACAGATGTTTTCTTAGTAACGACTGGAAGAAAGTCATTGAAAAATCCCCATTAGAGTGGCCTGCTAAGTTCGATACAAGCTTATTTCCTAATGTAAAGTGACCTCTGGATGTAAATTGCTGATGTGTTTAACAACTTCATTTCCAGAGTTAGGAGCTCAAATTTGATCTCAAGGTAAAATTTTCTCGAAAGGTGCAAATTTAACAAACAGTCTGCTCCTTAACTCTTAAGTTCCCGTGGCTGTTAGTAAATGGCAAAACTAGTCTTAAATTATCTTGTCAGATTAAAAACAGAAATTATTTCTGGTTTGTAGAAGGTAAAGCAAGAACCCAGGTTGGTCAGTGTTTAGGTTGTGCCAAGGTGATAGATGTCAGGTGGTCCCACGAACAGATTTGTGTGGGAAATGTTGGGTCTCTGTTGTCTGCTATGTTCTTTACTGATGATGAGTTATTTTTATGTAAAAAGCAACTGTGGAACGTGCATTTTAAAAGAAATACTAAGGAGATTGCGACAGTATCTTCTGTGGCACTAATTATTTAGGAAAATATTAGGTTTTCTTTCAAAGCTGATGTTGTTCGCTCCCTCTTTTAGAAATTGCACATCTTTTTGGCAAATTTTTCATGTGACGTAAGCTTAGGCGAGGACAGACTTCTGCTTTGCATGGAATATGGGAAATCTATAAACCTCACACAGTTCTTTGAGGATCAGTTTCTTCATTCAGACATGAACGATACTAGAGGAAGAACTGATTCCTACCCTTGCTGTATTGGTAAAAAATATTTTTTGTTTAAGTGCATGATCACAAATGCTTCTCATTGGGAGTAGGTGATTTTTCTTGTAATTCTTCCCATAAAATGTGTTTAGAGGCAAGTTTTTACTAGTGAATGATTCCTAGCAAAACATTTAACGGATTAAAAAAAAAAAAGTCAAGTGTGGACAAACATTTTAATAAAAATGTTTCTTTTCTATTTGTATTTCATGCCTTCTGTTATGTCATAGGAGAGCTATTTAAGCAATATAAAAGCCAGCATGTAAAAATACAGAAAAACAAGAGAATGAATTTGAAATAGGAATGTTAATGGCTGCTATGTTAGATACAGAGTGACTGAGGGGGAGAGAAAAGCCAAACCAAAGTAATTGTGTCTTATTCTTGAAGTGTTTTACTGTAACACAGCCATTTTGCCTGGAGTCTGTTGAACTGATGGCTTCAGTCAAATCATGTTAGCCCCAGCACATCAAAAACATCTCTGATGGTTTAAGATGTCACTGCTTCTATGCTGGATATTAGTGCACCTACAGCAGAATTAGCAGAAGAAAAATCCATATTAAATTTTCTTATGGTTTTCTTCAGTTCATTCAAGCGATTTTTTATCCTTCCTTTACTTTATTTGGTTTTATGGGAATGAAAGTTTGTAGAGTGAAAGACTAATGTCACTTTGTTGGCTTCATAACTTGAGTTGTTGCCCATCTTAGAATATGAAACCTAAGGCTTTGGTCATTAACCATCTCTGCACAGCCTTCACCCTGTATCAGTGACAGTTCCTTTCTCTTGTGGCTGTGGGTGTACAACTATGAAGCGTATTGCTGAATTTATAAAATCAAGCACTCCAAAGTGAAGATCAAAATGAAGAATGCTTGTGCAGCCTCCTCGCTTACTAAGTGATTACATGCTGGTGTTCGCAGGAGTTAACTGCCCTATTCAGTGCTGTGATACAACTTCCATTGCACATTCTGATGTGCTACTTACTGGTATCTAATACTTTTTAAAACTTGCAAATTCTTGTTGGAGGGTAGGATTTTTATTTCCTTATGGCTTTTCTGTGCTTCCCATCACTGTAATATGTAACTTACACTAATGGTTTAACTGATTATCACAGTATTCTTTGTGGTCAGAGCTTCATGGTATTACTTTTTTCTTAGTGTATGGAGTTCCCACTTAGCGAGTGAGAACAGGGTCAAATGTTTCCCTGAGTTTGGTCAGCCGACCAGTGACTCCCAAAGGTTTGATGCCTCTGAACCTTTAGCTGTAGCTGGGACCTTCCATGCCCAGTACCTGATATCTGCTTCTGCAAGCCAGATGGGCACCATTAGAGTAGGGTGTTCCCAAAGAAATACAGGTACCACTGAGAAGTAAGAATGAATTCTGGAGCAGAAACATCCTTCGAAAGCGGGCTGTAAGTGGTTTTCTGGTTTTAGGTTGGTGGGGGTTTTTTTTGCTGCTGTTGGGGATTTTTTTGAGGATAATCAGGTATCTTTGCTAGGAGACAGTGTTTTCTCTTTCTGGAGTCTACTAAATCCTGTAATAGTCAGCTTTTGCCATGACCGTTAGAAAGGTCATAGGAATGACAGTTGCCCTCATTACACAAGCAGGGGAAACCCACCCCACCCAGCGCTGGATGAGACGGGAGTCCTGGGGAACTGTATGAGCCTGGATAACCGCGTCAGAAGTGCACTGGGAGCAGACTGCAAGGAGGAAGTATTGATGTGTAAGGGGCAACCTCTCCACTGGCATTTTTACATTTTGAGTGTTTGACTTTGCAACCTAAATAATGTGTTTTGACCACAGTTTTGTGTGCATTGTGTTCTAGGTTAGAAAACAAACCAACAGCAATTTGTTACGTGACACCGCACGCTCTTCATCCCTGTAACCTCGTTCCCAGGCTGCCGATGCCAGTTGCTATTTCCCCCAATGCCCTTCTCTGGTTCACCTCTACTCGGCACCTCTTGCTTCAACAGTCTTGGTTCGCTGACAGCAGAGGAGGCAGAGGCTCCCTGCTCTCTGTTTGGGTACTTGGGGTGCAGCCTGCTGCATCCTGACATCGTGTTTGTCCTCTCTGGGTGTGCTCGGTGCAGTCGGAGCCTCTGAAGGACGTGATTAAAAGCTGTGCTTTCTGCCAAACTAATGCACCTACAGTTTTTCAGAGGCCTGCAAGTTGGCCACAACTGAGCCTTTTTTCATTGTGTTGGCAGAAAGCATGTCTGTCATGAAAACCTGTTCTGTTGCCCATCTTGAAATTTGACTATTAAAAAAAAGTCTTCCTAACTTTTTAAAAATCTTTGGCAAAACACTGTATGTCATTGTACTCTGGGTCTTCAGTCTTGTTCTTGGAAGAGAGCTATGGCTTCTGGAGAGTTACGATTTCATGCTGGAGTTTCCAGAACTAATTAGATACTCTGGATATTTCAGCTTGCTGGAGGGGAAGGGGTTTGAGCCAAAAAATAAGGTAGTGGCCAATTGTTAAAATAGGCTTTTTGCAAGCAATCTGAGAAATACAGCAGCTGAGTATTATCTGACTTCAGTTTGGCAATCTTAAAATTCTTTTTAAATGACAGCTAATAAAACAATTATATTTATACATGAAAAAATGTTGAAAGTACATAGTACTGCAAGTTCAGTGATTTTTTTTTTTTTTATAAAGGAAAATAAGGCAAAACTAAGCTTAAATGATTCAGGCTCAAGCAAATTGACCTGAAGGGTACATTACAGAAAGCCTGTGACTTGTTTGCTAATGGTTGGTGTAAGTTTATCTAACGCGGTGAGCTGCGAGCTTATTTAGGCAGATTGCAGGCGGTGCGCCCAGGAACGAGAAGCGGTTAGGTATGAAGCCGGTGTCACTCTGCCCAGTACTGGCTTTCGGCAGAGGTAAGGCCAAAGAGGTGCGGAGATGTCAGAGTCCCTCCGGCCACCTCTCCGGCCTTCCGCCCCTGCGAGCTGTGAACCCAGCCGCTTGACAGGTGGTGGAGAGAGATAATCCGGGTTGTATGTTTTCCTGCAGATGGAGGTAGAGTTACCAGATACCCTTTGTTTACCAAATGTTAATGGTTTCTTAAGGAAATAGCTCTGTGCCTTCTGGAGCGGGGTTTCATAACTGAGTGGAATAGTTAAAGTTCATCAGATTGCATTTTTAAATGCTGCCTTGGTTATGACTAATAGGCCAGTTAATTCACGTTGCTCACGAACAGCTATAGTCATGGTGGCTTGAAGTACCCCTGCAGTGCTATTTTTTGTAGATCATAAAATGGTTAAAGAAAGCATGATGGGTTCTAGTTTTACCGTGACCATGTTAACCTATCATGTTGTTTTAAGGTTGAAACTGAGAAACGCTCCTGATGTCATTGCTGCCACTTTGCAAATGGGACTGACAGGTATGGCTCAGAAAAACTAACTACTACTTGATACGCTTATCTCTGTAGTTGTAAGGACAACATTTAATATGTTTTGGTCTTTTTCTGCTTCAATTGCACATCTGTGTGGAAGGCTCGCTGAGCTCGAACAATGACAGAAAATCTGTCTCACCTTTCACGAGTTAAACTTTAAACAGCCAGGGTTTACTATCTACAGACCAGGAGGAACAAAGGAGGCTTCTGAGCTTTGCACCTGTCAAGTGCTGCAAATAATTGCTGTCCTAAAGCAAAAAAAACCCCAAAACACAAGCTGTACAGCAGCTGCCGAGCCCAGCGTGTCGGGTATATGCAGGTGCCTAGGCCGAGCGGGTTGAGGAAGACTGAGCTTTTGGTGTGCAAAGTTGAGATATGTTTTCTCCCGTGGAAACCATGGGATACAGGTGTGGTGTTTGCACTGGAGGGAATAGCCGAAGCAGTGGTGGGGTGGGGGGGTCACGCTCAGCCGGCTGGCAGCGGAAGCCTTGCTGAAACTTGAGTTGAATGTGGCTCAAAGCATTTTTCCAACCGTCTCGGCAGTCTCTTCCCTCACGGACCCTCCCTCGGTTATGTCTTCAGGTCAGAGGTGTAGCCTCCCTCCATAGTAATGAGCCGCGTTAGGATAATTATGTGTGTTTTCTTCAGTCTCATGTAACAGGAATGAGCAGATGACGCCCTAACATTTTTTTGTAGGCATGAATTGGCCCCCTTGTTTTGCTGAAATTAATTAGCCATGCGGCGCTGCATATTACTGGAAACCCATTATTGAACGCTTCAAAATGGGGCGGGGGGGGGAAGTGCAGACGCTGGAGTTTAAATGCTGCTCGGGGTTTAGTTCAGCCCTAACTGATAAGGGTTTTAAAGATAGAAAGTTTTTTGCGATGTCCAGGCATTTCTGTGTTAGCTGGAGAACGAAAAACTGCAGTAACCCATTAGTATTAAAGGAAAATCTAAAACTTAAAACAATAGGACTGGTAGTAACTTATGTGTGGTGGGACTGAAAGCTGAATTACCTCCAGGAGGCCTTGGCTAAGGCATGTGTTTGCAGCAGCTTAAGCTTTATCCTGATAATTCATTTTGATATTAAGCTTCTTGTGTAACTCATTTTATATTTCCTTGGTCAATGCAGGTAACTTTAGGATGCTTGTGCTTTTCATTATTTAAAGAAACAAAAAAGTGAAATTGTCTGTTAAATCTGTTGTACTTGCTCATACTAAACAAGGCAGTAGTAAAATGCATCAAGACTTAGCATGGAAATAAGCTGTTAGTTCCCCTGCTTCCATGAGGGCTTTTGTGGTGTTTTTTCTATGGAAAATTACAGTGTTTTAGTAAGTAGTGAAATGTGATCTGTTTAGAGGTGGTCTGAGAACACCTGTACCCCTAAAGTGGGGTGGCCCAATCAATATTGCCTCTCCATGTGGATTTTCTTACTGTGTCTTGGGAAGCCTGGCTTCTAGGACGGCCCAAAAAAAGGCAACTGTGGGTTTTGGCTCTTGTGACAGCACATGAGGGAAAGGGCAGCTGTGCTTTCTAAAGGGTTTTTAGCTGTAAATGGCCCAACTATAGGTGATTTGGGAACAAGGCAAATGTTCAAGACTGTGAAATTACCAGTATTCTACCTAGCTGCCTGGCTGTGGCTTTGTCTGTAGGCTTCTTGGGGCATCTTCCATGGAGTAGCTTATCTTTGAAGCTAGTGTAAGTTTTTAAAATTAAGATACTAATAGGTTTATGTGAGACCCGGAGAAAGAAAACGATATTTATGTACTTAATTGCATTTTGTATAATCAGTGTCTAACTTAACAAATATTAAGGAAATTAATTTTCTTGGTGAGGAAGGAAAGTATTGTCAGTTTGTTTTTTTTAAGAAAATCAGGAAATTAGGAGAACTGACAAAGGTCATATAGGAAGTTGGTGGCAGAGCTAGGAAATGGACCTAGCTTAGCAGAGTCCCACTGCAATGCTTAATCCAGCAGCATTAAGTTTTGTTTTACTCTTCCGTATGCCAGAGCATGCAGCTGAATCCAGTCATGGATTCAGCATGGTTTTAAGACTCTGAATTGCATTGTTTATTCTTATTTTAAAAGAAAAACAAAAACATGGGAGAAATTTCTTTGGTTTTGCTAACCTCTATTGAAGGATCTTGTATCTGCTTCATGCTAAGAAAAAGCCACTGTCTTTTTAATGCAGGTGGCTTGTCTGGTGTTTGTTATCATGTGTCTTGTGTAACCTGCTAGTTAAAGTGATGGAAAAGCTATATGTAGATGCATCTAGAAAAGCAAAAAAACTTGTGCTGTTGCTGGTCCGTGCAATCACGTGCCCCTGTGGCTACTGGCTCCTGCACCCTCTGTTTCTTCTTGCTGTTTTAAGTCAGTTTGCTGTCTTTTCTTCACATGGTAATCCGTATAAGATGGGGATGCTGCGCTTCAATATGTTCATGCAATTCAAGGACAGTAGGGTCCCGCTCTGCATTGCTGCCGTTGCCTCGTCATCCATGGTTGGCTATTAGTGTCTTTATCTTGGAGAATGCAAATATGGGTCAAAATGGTACCCCTTCTCCATGGATTTAGTATTTCAGTGCTAAGCAGTTTGTCTACGTCTATGACCATACTTTCAGATACGGGTGAAGCTTTTTTCTCCTCAGTCCTTGCTGTAGGGTCATGAGGTCCCTATGCGTTGTTCCTGTGCTACAGTAATAACAGGGCAGCCTAGCCTGTATGCTGACGTTCTCACTGCACTGACCTGCTATTATAGTAAAAATCAGCCAAAGATCATTAATTTTGAATTTGTGGTAATGAGCACTTAATGGCTGGCAGTTTGCTACTTGCTTTTTAAACAGAAGATTTAATAGACTTAATGTTTCATACTTGTGACAATTAGGACTTCCCAAGTTTGTGCACGTAGGCAGGGATATACTACATATTGTAAATCCTACTCTCTTTGCTAGTTTTTTAATTAATAGTGACAGCCTGGTCACTGTAAGCGGTTCTTTGAAGGTGCATGGTCATAATGTGTGTACCAGTAGGGCTTCTTGGCTGTTGATTCTACTTAACATTTTTCTCACTGATGTGGATGAAGAGCATCCTTACCAGGTTTGCGTATGACACCACAGGGAGAGGGGTGTTTGGCGCAGTAGCCTGTGATTAGGTGGGACCGCAGCAAGCTGGAGGAATGGGCCAACAGAACCTCATGAGGTTCAGTGAAGATGCACCTTGGGCAGAATGGCCCCACGTAACAGTGTGGGCTGAGAACCGATTGTCTAGGGTGCTGCTTTGTGTGTGGGGGTGTTTTGTTTTTTTTTTCTTTTGTGGTGGTGTTTTTAAAAGAAAATAAACCTGGTGGATGCCAGGTTGAGTCAGCAGCCTGCCCTTGCAACAATAAAGGACAACAAGCTCGGCTGCGTTAGCAAGAGTGTATCCAGCAAACTGATGGAAGGGATT
>NW_010546112.1:42417-49285 GCF_000687285.1 Phaethon lepturus | reverse complement strand
AGAGCGGAGCTGGAAAACTGTGTCCAATTCTGGACTCCTGAAGACAAGTTAGGTATCAACAAGCTGGAGGGAATGTATCAGATAGCTGCTGAGATGACTAGAAGCTGGAGATCTCATTGCTGTCTTCAACTGCCTAATTTGTAGCTACAGAGAAAATGGAACCCAAATTTGCTCAGAGGAAGCCAGTGATAGGAGAGGAGGCAGTGGTCTGAAAACAAGACTCTGGTGTAGTAAGGGGAACAATGGCAGTAATGTTTTTACTGCAATTCTGGCTGGTTATAAAGGAAAAAATACTAATGGTGAGGGTTAATAAGTAGTAGGAACAGGTTGCTTGGAGAGGCTCATCTCCATTTCTGGGGAGTCTCCATCCTTAGATAGGCTTACAACTCAGTTGGGCAACTTTGGGTTTCATTACTGAACTTCAGAGTTAGCCCAGCTTTAAGCAGGTGTTGGAACTAGATGGAAAGTTAAGCGGGACTCTTTACTCCCTTCTGATGATCAGAATTCTGCTCTGGGTTCTATACAGCTTGCTTGTTGATGAAGGGTTTTTGAAGACGTGTTTTTATATGCCTATATTAACCTGTCTCATGACAAGGAACAGAGAACAAAAACTTGTTTTTTGATGCCAGGAGACTGTGCCAGTCTAGCTGTGGCCTGTGTGTATGTGTATGTCCTTTCAAGCGATTTTTTTGGGGGGGGGAGAAGAGCTTAGTTGACTGAACAGGAGAGGGGGTTTTGTTTTCTTTTGGCTTCTCTGATGTCAAAGAGCAGAGCTAACAAGAACTGGTTTGGAAAACAATGTTCTTACAAATAGAAATGCTCTCAGTGGCAAACTACTTGTTTGCTCACAGAACTAGTTTGAACCACTGCTGTTCCCTTGTTTATTTTTGTTCAAAAGTCCAGATATCTGTAAATACTGTCTCTGTCCTTTTCTTAGGAAGAGAGGGTAGCAGGATGGAAGCATGTACACTTTCAAATGCTCTCATTATTGAGTAAGGCCAGAGTGCTGTGTTTATAATGTTGGCTAGGAAGCATGATGGTAAAATTCAAAAAAAGTTAGGCAAAAAAAAAAAGCAGGATTAGTAAACAAGATAATTGTTAACCATTTACAGACATTTTCTTCCTAAAAATACAATTTCTAAAAAGAAATTACTTAATCCTTAAAGCAGGAATTTCAGAGAATAATTCGTCAGTTGACTGTTTTGAGATTTTTGCATCTTGAATGTTTTAAATGCTTTCCATCCCTATTTCAGGAAGAGACAGCAGTGGCTCTAAAGGAGGCAGTTGGACTAGATGATCATTGTAGGCCCTTTCTAATGGGACTATTCTAAAATATTCAATACATCTTTAACCCTTTATGAGCTTTTTTCTGCCTATATGGCTAGAGAGTTTGTTTCCTTAAATGTAACAGGTATGAAAGCTCTTAGTCCATGAAGTTGGTGGGTTTTATGATATCCATTCCTTTCTCTTTTCTGAGTCAAGAGTTGTGTCATCCTTGAGCGTTGGTTCAAGGTAAGCTCCTGCATGTCTGGAATATAATCAGCTGTCAGCATTGAATCCCCTGTTATAGACTGATGTCAAAGAAGGGGCTTACCCAAGAACAGCTTAGATTTTTGTCTGCTCATCCTCTGTTTTTTGTACTAAAAATAAGGCTTAAAAGGGAAAAAGTCTCTGTGTATTTCTGTATCCAGCCCTCAAAGACAGGTGGCTGATCTGATGTGATCAGACAAACACTTAATGATTTAAATGCAGTGAGTGACTGACAAGCTTGACCTGAGGCTGAAAACTGAAAGCTGGCCTTTCCCTCTAAGCACTGTCAGACAGCGCTTCGGAGTGAGCACGGCCGTAATTAGCCACATGTACGCCCCCCTGAGAGGCGCCGGGGTACAAGTCCTTGACAAGGGTAGAAAGTATGTGAGACTGTCCCTTGCTTTTCTCCTGTCTGGACTAAATAGTGTTAAAAGTACTACCATATTTCACACCCCCCCCCCATCTTTGTGCATGAAAACGCTTTGTTGTAACGTTTCTGGGCATTTGTACAACTTACTGAAGCAGATCTACAGAATGCGGTTAAAAAACAGCTCACGCTCTTCAGGATCAAATAAAGATATTTCTGTGCACCTCAAGCAACAGTCCAAGCAAGCAGTTTTAAGTGGTGTGTCTTGTAGGCAAGTGTCCTCCTGTTTTTGTCAAACTAGTGCATGTCTAGCCTTACAGCTGCAAGTGATAAAAGGCAATGTTGGGCTGAATCTGCACAGGTGTGCAAACATGTTTGCTTACCCTGTTTGCTGCAGTCTGAATCCTTCACTCCTCAAAGTATTTGTTTTCCCTGGAAAACTACACTGTAGTATAGTGTGTATAATATCATGTTAAAGATCATGTAATAGGTAGGTTGTCTGACACTGGGAGAAAAAAGGGGTGATTTTTTTTTTTTCCAGGAAGACTAACTCTAGCTGGCAAACTGCATGACCACCCCACATCGATAAAGGACTGACAAAACCTACGTTGAATAAAAGCTAGTGCATATGCTGTTTGCACTGGAATTTTGTCTTGCTGTCATTACCATGGCTGGTGGTCTTGGGGAAGAATGACCCTTGTTACGGTGTAAGAAAAGCAAGCATTGCGTCCTTCACCCCTGCAGCAAAGGCTTGATAACTGCTGGCCGTGGTCAGTGTGGAAATACATTGCAGTTAAGTGTTGCTATTAGCTTCACAGAAGTGGTACCCTTCTGTTATTCATCAAGGAAGTGAAAGCAGTGTCATTGGGATGAGCTAGTTACTACTGGTAGGCATAAGCATCTCTGTCTCCTCTGTCCTACTACCTCAGTATTACAAGGGTGGGCCCTAAAAGTTCATGAAAGTAGCAGGTCCTCAAAGCATCTTCCCTTTCATCAGTCTTAGGTCCTCTTTGCCTGGCTCCCAGACTGAGGGTTGTGGAGGAAAGACTAGGTCTTCAGCATGGGTTCATCGTTAGGACTGCAGAAGTACAGCCTTTTTGTTCCCACATTCCTCTTGCAACCCTTGTTTTTATAGACACTTTAATTATATAGACTTAAATTTCTCCCAGTTGCCAGGATGTTATTGTACAAGTAACACACGTAGATGTACCCATGCACCATGGAGATGATAATTTCTTGTGAAGAAAAAACAACTTGGCATTTTTTTTTTCCCTTGAAGAAAGCTAAGTGCTATTTGAGTTGAAGTACAATCTTTTTTGGACTTGACTTTTGTGTCTCACCAGAGGAGTGTGATGGTGTCTTAATGTAACAAACATTTCATAATGTTCAGTTTTATTATATTGCACTGTTAAAAATGTTGTAGCAAGGGTCTGGATACCAAAACTGGGATACAAATTTTTATTAAAATAACAATTGAAATGTATATAAATATTTTACCTGGAACAGGTGAGGAATTGAAGAATATAATCTGGTTTAGTACACTGATTCACTATTTCAACAGTACTCATGTATTATACATTTCTATTTATTAAATATTAAGTAGATTATGCAACTGTACTTAATTATCCTTCCAAGCTAATGCCTCTCTATTGAAATAGGTAGCTACTACAGTAAGAGGAGTGGAAATTAATAGTATTGCAAGAGGAAATCAACAGATCAAAGACATAAAAAACAGTACAAAGTGCTGTTCACAATGTTCTTTTTCTGATGCCATGTAATTCTACATATTCTTAGTGTCTCTGCATGTGAAACAAGTTTTGTCTGGTCTCAGATTACTAAATTTATTTTAGGGAAAAAAACAACAAACCCTTAATTTATTCCTAGGGATGTAAAAAGAGTTCAAGCTTCTGCCTCTGGCTTACCATCTTTTAGCTAGGTAGTAAGCTTTCTCCTAGGTAGTAAGATTTTTAGTTCACAGCCTTTTCATTTCTGCAGTTGGTGATGCCCTTTATTTAAAAACAAATAAATAAGAAAAAAATTTAAGAAAACAAAGCTCCAGGCCAGGCAGTACCTTGTAACAAGGGATTGAGGTTATTTTTAGGCATATGTGACTTCTGTTACATCAGTTCAACAATGTCATATCACTGAAAATATTACAAGCATACTATTAACCTTTGCAAAATAGATTCAAAATGCTATTTCAGAGTTGGAAACAATAACGCCAGCATGAGAGTGGAAGATGTGTTTCCCTGAGTCCCTGTTGGAGAAATCCCAGACGGAGAAGGGGGGAGCATGGAAGTGTGGCTGGCACGGCCTCCGCGCTGTCCGCATCCCCCTCAAACGACGCGGCCGGGAGTATTACAGCACGCGTTTCAGGTGCCAGTCTGTTGGAATTGGACCATCAATGAGAGATGCACTGAAGGAATCGAGTATTTAGTGGGGTGTTTTTTTGTGGTTAGTTCCCTTTTGCAGTTTATTAGTTTATAATTGTAATGGCTGAATGCTTTTCGTCACTTCAGTTGAACCGAACATGACACACAGCAAAGTGCGTAAGCCAAAAAATTCCTTTCTTATTTAATGTTAAAAGTAGCTGATCACAGATGCTTTGAATTCAGACAGATAAGACAATGAGTGGGTAAAAGGAGTTAAAAAATACTACATATTAAGATAAGAGGTGTAGGTTGCACTTTGTAGCTTTTCTCTAGAACCAGTCTGTCCCAAGTATCCTGTCTGAAATGGCAAGCGTCGGATTTTCTCCCAGAGCCCGGTGCCAGCTCCTGCTGGAAGGTCAGCCTGAGCGGCGGCCGGGGAGCCGGCTTTGGTGGGGCGGTGGGTCCCGGCTCGGGTGAGCGGCAGTCGGGGCTCCCAGGGTGTCGCTGCTGCTGTTGTATAAAGTGGTAACTGAGAGATGGTCTGTCCAGCAATAGTCCCATGTCCGTTTGTCGTAAAATGCTCGAGCCATCTGTTGCTAGAAAAACTACCCCTGTCTACCACCTGGTGTTTCACTGAGCCTAGGGATTTATTCCAGATAAGCACTGGTTTATTTAATAGATATTGAAAGGGAGGAAAAAAAAGTGCAGAACGGGGGGGGAAGATGCAGAAGTTTTTCTCTGTTTTATTGAGTGCTGAATAATACCGTTTGGATCATTGTCTCCTCCTACAGTTTGTGTGTCACTAAAACGCATTTTCTTTTCATTTTGAAAATTGACGAAGAATATCACTAAACAGATACAGCACTATACCGGGATTGGTATAAAGTTCTGAGCAGTGTATCATTTAATTTGGAGTTGTGGATGGCCACCTGCTGTACTTATGTTCTCGTGGCAATCTGGCAAAGTGCCTGAGCGGGTTTGGTGCTTTTATTTGTTCTGTTTGTTTGGAACCATCCAGGAGAGCTGCAGACTGCCTGGGCTGGCAGAGGCTGATAGTGCTTGGCCACTAGCCCCTGGAATACAAAGAAACTCCCAAACTCCTAAGGTTTTTATTTTTTTCAATAATCCCAAAATGTATCACTCTGCTAATACCGTGTACAAGTAATTTCTAATTTCATCATAGGTTAACTTACTTCCTTTTGCTAGCCTTTAAACTAAAAAGGACTACGCTACTCTGCCGATGCTGTGCCAGCACTTGCCACTGGAACTGTATTGCTGGGGTCACACAGGGAGGTGCAGGGGCTCCGAGGTATTGAGTGGGCTCAGCTCAGGGTGAGACACTGCTCCTGAGACAGGGGGTTTTGGGTTTTGTTGTGTGTGTTTTTTTGGTTTTGGGTTGTTTTTTTTTAATTAACTCAAAGTATTTATGATCTGTCCTCCAGAGAAAGCAAGTAACACTGTATTCTCCATCAAGTCACTTGAATAAAAAAGCCCAGCCTAGATCTGGCCCCTGCAGGCTGTTGGTGTAACCCTCAGCTTCCTCCCACTTTATTCTTTCAGAGGCAAGTTTTTGTTCCCCCAGTAATGTGGGAAATGAATTATTTAAAAGTTAATAGGTTTGTAATTTTTTATTATTACATTCTGTTCTTTCATCTAATTAGGGGTTTTTTTTTGAGGTGGAGGACTGGTTAGAAAGCCAAAGGATGGTTGGGAAGAAGCACCTGATTGTGTCATTTGCTGAAGACTTTATGATAAAGTGCTGGATGTAGAATAGTTTTTTGTATTGTGTTCTGTTTAAGTTTTATATAAGAATGGGGAAAGCATTTACTGCAAAATAAGCACTGAAGGAAAAGCGTATGCATCTGAAATCCTTCCATTACAATAAACTAGTTTTAACCTGATGGTTTGGTTTTGACATACGTCGGCAGGATTTTGTAGCCAGTGTTCAGACCCTGATAATTTGGAACGACTTGTCTTCTTTTAGTTGTCTTTTAGGCTACAGAAACAATGTGATTTTTGGCTATGGAGGCTAATATTCTTTTCCTAGCAAATGCAATCAGTAACAATGAGGAAGATAGTGCAATACATACTCCTGTTGCTATTTGAAAACTTATTTGCACTTGTCTGTTGTGATTTTTAAAAGTGCATTGCTGACAGAATTTTAAAAGCAGCAACAAACTAGTGTTGTGTGGTTTTTTGTGGTTTTTTGTGTGGTTTTGGTTTTTTTTTTTTTTTGGTAGGAATTCTTGCTTATGGGGACCAAAATTAGATACTTCAAAAAAAAAAAAAAAAAAGTGTTGAGCAACTATCACAAATGCATTCCTGTGTCAGCTTGTTAACTGACAAATGTTGGCCCCTTGTATTCTCATTTCAAATGTTATTTGACGCATCCTGGAATCTGCTTAATTTGAGTTGGTTCTGTCTGCACTGAACTGGTAGGAATTTAAGTAGCTTTCAGCTCTGATGTGGATTTTGTAGAAACAAATAATGTTTTAGGCTTGCATAGGATGTCAAGGCACTTCATAAATTGCTAATTAGAAGTTTGGAAGTATCGCATATGTTACTTAGGCAAAGGGCAAAATTTGATCTGTATTCCTGC
>NW_010546112.1:0-42359 GCF_000687285.1 Phaethon lepturus | reverse complement strand
TGTACCCCGTTTCTCAGCTTTGGGAAGCGGTGGGTGAAATAAGTGGCTGTGAGAACGGGCTTTTGACACTTCAGTGCCGGCGGCGTTACAGCTGTTTCTGCGGTAGAAATGCTGTACCTTGAATTCTAACAGCTCATCAGCTATTAATTAAATCACTCTGTAGGGTTGCCTTCTGTTACACAGGACTGTGTAGCCAGAGGTACCTCAGCTTGTTTCAGAAGGAGCTGACTTAGGAACTGGAAGCAGTCAGCTGCAGCAAAATCCTGCTCTGCTTCTCAAGATAACTTAGCGTGCATAAAATGGAGTGTATTGACGGCATGGCTGGGCTGCTTCCAGCACCTGCCGTAGCCCCTTCAGAGCATAGCTTGCCTGGCCTTTTATACCCATCGTGAGAGCACGGCCTCCCCAGCCCCCCTGTTTTGGAGAACGATGAGTTTCACACTAGGCACTTGAGTGCACTAAAAGAAGTGAAATGTTGTTGTGGAAATAAATCCTCACTGAACTGTGTTTCTCACAGCCTGAACTCATCAGCTTTCTGTAACATGAAAACTAAGATTATGCTCAAACAAGAAAGTCTTTGTGGTAGTTCTGTTTTGTAAATTCTTTGAGTATGGTTAGGTACAGTAGAAGCATGGTGTGAGGAAGATGAAACTTTAAGATGCAGGCAACTAACATTTTTGTTGGCAGAAAAATGGATAATTTTCTTAAATTCAGTGTTGAAAAAAAACCCCTGTGTGCTAAGGCTTATTTAAGTTGGAGAAATCTATCAAATGCATTTGAAGTGCACTGGGCTGAATATGCAAAAATGTGCTTACTTTGAGTAGAAGTACTTGATAACACAAAAATTCTGAACAATTTGATAACACAGGCATGTGCCTCGGTTCTCTAATGCTGAATGGTAACTCTAGCTTAAAAAAGTCTAGCTGATTATTTTGAGGAAAAAGAAGTAATTGTGAAAACTTTCTTTTGCTTAATACTGAAACCTGGGAAGTGCTTGAGTGAAAGTAAATCCACACTGCAGTTAAATACACTGCTCCAATGAAGACTCTGTATTTATGAAGACTGTATGTTTGACACATGCTCAGCACCTTGCAGGACAACTTACCTTTGGGAATCCATGGTCAATTTAGCTAAAAGACACTGTGAAGAGTACAAGCAACATGGCTGGGCTCAGCTAAACTGTTTTGGTGTGTAAACATTGTTTACAAGTTTCATGGAGCTGTTGCCACATGTGGACTCGGGAAGGAGAGCATGCCTGTGTGTTTTTGGGGTGCTTCTCTAAGTTTTTTCTTCAGGTGGCTGTGAGTTTTCCATCTCGGACCCATTGAGCTTGAGGTCTGGCCTCAGGGATGTGAGTTTGCCAGCTGGCTGGAGCCAGACAATTAACAACCCCCCCTTTGCTCTATTAAGCATTTTTGGTATTTTCTTGGGGAAAAAAGAATGTCTCTGACACTCTGTTATTTCCTAAAAGGTTTCTTTGATTTAATTTTGTAAAGTTAAATCAGTCTTGTCAGGCAGGTAAACTGAAGTCCAACTTACTTAAAACCAAACTCACTCCCTCTTAAAATGCACAGTTTCATTTGCCCCTCACACCGTATCAGAAATGGCGTGTTGAGTGAGATTGGTTTACTCGTCACTTTGAACATTTGCCAGTTGTCTTTCTAAGTCTGAGGGTTTTGTGCAACACTCGGGCAGTGAAAGTCTGAATATGGTTCATTTTATGTTAGGCATTTTTTTTTTTGGCTTGGGTGGCTCCAATGTTGTAACACACTTTTAAGTGTGTGGGAAAGCTTTGTCCACTGA
The DNA here is from genome assembly GCF_000687285.1 of Phaethon lepturus. Lineage (NCBI taxonomy): Eukaryota > Metazoa > Chordata > Aves > Phaethontiformes > Phaethontidae > Phaethon > Phaethon lepturus. The sequence continues at coordinate 40,556 of NW_010546112.1, read as the reverse complement.
ACTGGAAAAAGCTGTAGCCAGTCTGTCTCTTGTTTCCCACCACGCGAGGCCAGCTAAATTTTGACAACAGGATGATGTTCTGGATTTTGGCACGTGGTTTTGGTTTTACTGCTTGAGTGGCTTTGAACAAGTCACTCTTTACTTTTTGGGGTTGTAAAATTGTGATAAAGAAGGATATTCACCTTGTGGATATGGGATTAGAAAATGGTTCTTCGACAAAACAAAGGATTTATGATCCTTGGGTGAACACTGATATGTAAAAGGCAAAGCAGCATTATTCTGAGCCTTTTTTTTTGGTCACAAGATCATTCTAACATGCAATGGGATAGTCAGCTCTAGCATATCCTGACATGGTGAAACATCTGTCTGCTATGAATGCTTACCAAGCTAACTTCCATGTATGCGTAGTGATGTTGAAGTAGAGCCTCCTGGTAGGGGTCTTAGTGAGCCAGATGGGTATCGGGTTATTCCCAGATATTGTGATTTGGGCAAGGGATGTTTCAAGAGATGTTTTTTACTTTTTTTTTTATTTTATTTTTAACAAGGAGTCTGTTAACTCTCATTGTGCAGCAGTTAACTCTTTTACAAACAGTGAAATTCATTTAACTTAAGTGTGCTGTAGGTAGAGAAGATAATTACAGCTGCTTGCTTGGGAACAGAGCAAATAGCCTTCAGAAGGTGGGCTTTTCAGGTGCTGACTTGATTATTTCCACTTCCCTCTGGCATGGTTTCTAGGAGATTTATCTTTTTTTATTATCATGCCAGAAAACAGCCTTTGAAATATGCAATTTTATGTTAGCTTAGCAGTTTCCCCATCTGTCCCACTGTTCAAATTTGAATTTATTAACTCCTCCAAAATAAAAAGTTCATAGCTTCCATTAGTGTGCTAGTATTCTCTAATGCTGAACTATCAAACTGTGCAGAGAATGTCAAGATTAGTAAATTTTTTGTTGTTGTTGTATCAAGAGTCTGTGTTACCTGTATGTGTGGGTAAGTCTGGTGAAAGTTGCAGTGACAATGATGACCCCACATCAAAACTTTCACTGCAATTATACAAATTTTAAATTGTTACAATTGCTGTGTGTTTTTTCTCACTAACACTAACAACACTTAGCAGATTGTGGAGCTCTAGTTAGTGTTTCAGACAAACTTAAGTATAAGAAGGCTGAATCCTTTTTGAGCTGATTTTAACATTCCAACTTGGCTGTTACTGCAGTGTATAAATGCAAATACGTCCAGAAGATGACCCATGCATACGCAGCCAGAGCTGCGAGCTGACCATTGATCTGCTGATCACCCTTCCATTTTGCAAGCCAGAATTGCTTATGGTCAAGAAATGCATTTTTTCCTGTTCCACCCATGCCCACCCTCCATCTTGTGTACATTGCTTGGTGGGTCTTCTATTTACTTGCTCAGCTGACCTCTGGGAAACAAAAACAGAAGATCATGCTTTATGGAAGTAACCTAAAAGACCTCTTTTTTCTGCCATCTGCCTTCTCCTTAATGATAATCCACAAACTCTAGAAAGGCGTGTCTCTAGAGGCCAGCTTTTCAAATCTGCAGGACAAAATTTAAGCACTTAAAAATTCCTGATTAGGCGCAGTTTTTCACGGTGGTGATGAGTAATTATGCTGTTTGCCTGAATTGTTTTTTCTTATGGGTCTGTTTTCAAGCAACACAAATAATGAATGTGACCCATTTGAAAATGGTCACTGCTGGGTATGACTCAGCAGCTGGCCCCACTGAAAATTTCCGTTTTGCGTATGCACAGTGGTGCATTGACTTAATACAGTGGTCATTGTAGCTTCTCTCGTTTTTAATTGCTTACCTACAACAAATTACAATTACCAATTTTGGTCACCTTTGAGTGGGACTGAAGAGAAGGTAGGAGGCAAATGTATGACAGAGAGCTTAGCAGCTGGATAAAAATTCTGCACTTCTCTAAGTTAAAAACAAAAACCTGTCTGCCAGTGGGGTTGAAAGGAGATAACTCTGGCCACTTTTTGCTTCAGTTTTAACAAGTTACTGTTCCTTCATCAGTAGAATTCCTCATTAGGCATCTGGTCATAGTCTCTACTTGTTTGTCTTTCTCTGTGAGCGGCATCATTTTCTTGGAGTGGAGTGCTGACAGCTATAGCTCAGGGGCTGGGCAGAGCCGGCTCCCGGTGCAGAAGGGCAACCCCCAGCACAAAATGCACCAAGAGGTTTTGTTGTCTTGGGATCGGATGCAGGAGAAAGTACATCTTTCTGTTCAACAGCAGAAAGCACTTACACTGCCCTGTTCTTTTAGTTGGCAAAATAATAGCACAGGTAGAGAAAGTTTAAAAGCTGGAGTGAAGTAATAAGGCAAGGGCAACTGGGCATTTAGGGAGTGTGCTCTACGGGAAAGAGTAATGAATTGCAGGAACGAAGAACACGCTGCTCTTCGTTGCCTTGCTGAAGCTGCGACATTGCACCAGGAATAGCATTGGGCACTCCCTTTGTATTTATTCAGTAGTTACAGGAAAAATGCATTTTGAGAAATTGACAACTTGCACAGCATCCTTATACTTGGAGATAAACAAATATTTAGTAATTTAATTGTTTTGTAAGATTTTTTTTTTGCAGTTCTTGCAGGGCTTAATATTCTTTTTCGTGTAGCAGTGCTCTTATATAGCAAAGTTTCTGTAAGATATTAGTGCCTTAATGCATGCATGAGAAGTCCTACTCCGTTAACCTTGGTTTGTGCGAATTGTTTCTTACCGCACACTTTTGTTATTTTTCTTAGTTTGTTACATAACTTGGAAAAACACTGTGTTGATTGAAGCTACTTGCAGTATTAAAACAGTGATAAGTAATTGCTGACAAATTCAGACCAGATAATCACTTAGTGAAAAATCAAACATCCTAAACAAAAGTGTTTGAAATCAAGCTGAGAGTGTATAATACACAATTCTGAAATAACATGGCCGTGATCTTAAAAGTATTTTAGATTGTAGTTGTAATTCTGCATACTGTAATCTTAAAAGTCAAGTCCTTTGTATCTGTTGAACTGTGAAATTTGGAACACTTGTTATTCTGAGTCGCATGTATGTGTTCTGAGAACTGTGTCAAGTTTAGGGGCTTATTTACATGCAGTTGTCACACAGCAGTCCAAATAAGTGTGTGAGATACAGGCTGGTTTTGTTGCTTTGCACTGAGGATGGCTGCCCCTCTCTCCAGGAAATAATGTTATGCAACTTGCATTTTTAACTTGATTTACATTACTAAATGCCACAGTGATAATTAATCGACAGTAATCCATTGCATACCTATGCTGTGTTTTGGAGTGGTTTAATACATGTTTGTAGATGATTTTACGTACAGCTGTTGAGATATATTGAGGAGTTTCCTCAAGCGTTTTACCTGAGATAGAGAAGGCTTGTGATCTTTCTGCCTGCGTATTTTTTAAATGGTATAGCAAGTGCTTGTTCTGGCTTTTGGCATTAAGCTGAAGGCCTATGATGGTACTCTGTAAGGGGGGAAACCAGCTTCAAGTTCTTTTGGGAGAGTATTTAGGAAATCAGTGTATACAGCACTGTAATTCAGTGATCTTGATTGAGTCATCCCAGATTTGTCAGCCTGCTGAGAATGGGTTCCAGTAGCGCTTGTGAACCTTGAAGTCAGGATGACAGTTCTCATACGCATTGGCAAGTCACTTAGGACTTCCTGCTAATCTGTTTATCTCCCCATATCTTGCCCTCCTGCCCATCCTTCTTTATGTCCCTTCTGCTCTACTCATTCCGGTATCACCTGCTGCTTCTGCCATATAGTGGCTCACCCCAGTGCCTTCTGTTTTCCCTTTCTTGGCCTGGCACACCCGAGTGCTGGCAGGGCAACCTCCTGTCGACATAATCTTAGATTTATTTTCTATTGTTTTTTTTTTTTAAATGATGCTCCCCTACTCATCCATCCCCCCACCCCCACCCCCCCCCAAATCTCAGGAAAACACAGTGCACAGGAACCTTCGTCTAAATGGACAGCACTCTAACTCAGGGTACTGAAGATTCCTTGTTAAGTATCTTCCTTTTTGTACCTGGCACACTAACAGCAAGGGTAAGTAAAGTTGATTAGCCTTCCTAGCTATGCAGAGCAATTCAGAAGTAAAATGGTGAATTTCCAGCGAAAGTGCCTGAACTAGTTTTTAAAGTGTTGTTTGGAAATGTTCGTGCAATCTCTACTGCTGGGAATGGGGAACAAAGAGAAAAGACAACCCAGAATGAGTGACTTGAAGTGCTAAAGTCTTTTTAAATACGGATTTTTCATGAAAAATTGTTGAATAAGAGGTCCCCTCTGAGTTTAAGTTTTCATTTAATAAATTAAGCAGACTCTTACTTTTTACTTGATAGTTACATCATTTTTATCTAAGTCAGCGTAACAAATAGCTTTGAGAATAAATGAGAAATTCTTGAGATGGTCTTTCATCCAATTACCAGCACATATTTTGATGTACTGCAATGATGTGTTTTGTTTTATATCAGTAATCCTTAATTAATTTAGAGCAGTAACTTCTTTGAATGGAAGATCAGGGGGTTTTTTGTTCCTTCCCCCTTTTCTTCTTTCAGTGTAGAAGTGGATGAAATGTTCCAAGGGTTGGAATGGAGATCAGATGTGTTAACAGAGAATGCTGTTAACTTAGGTAGATTAAAAGAACCACAGTGAAGATCAGGTATAATAATTTTTCTTTTGCTGCCCCTTCAACCCACTTCAGTCTCTATCTAGATATGTGCTGCTATAAAAAGTGGGTAATAACTAACCAGATAGGAGTGAGGAGATGTAGTATTTAAAAGAGCACTTGAAAATTTAAGTGAAAGATATTGTGTATTACCTAGACATACTCTATTGCTGGTGGAAAAGGAATATTTTAATGGTCTTAGTGTTTGACCCCCGCCCCGCCCTGCCCCACCTCAGGATGTTGGGGTGTAAAATATATGGTTGCAGAAGGTATTTGGTAGCTACACTAGCTATATCCCTGTAGGTAGATTCTGTACACAGAATTACAAAGGCCTTCATTTGTTGTTTGTCAGTCCTTTCTGAAGCTACCGATGAGTACTTAAGACCCTATTTTAGGGGGAAGGAGAACATGTGAGAAGCAACACAGTTCAAATAAAGTAGGTGCCCTTAATTAGTCCAGCGAGAGTTCAAGGTCTCTTAAATTTGTGTAATAAACTTCAGATAATAAATCAGATCATAGTGTGTTCTACATAAGAACATACTAAACATGCAAATACATAGTGACGTGACCTCTTATTTTGTTTTACCAGTTGAGGTTGATCTCAGAATTTTTTCCTTGAGGCTAGCTAATGTATACAGTACTGTTGAGAGGCTCTCTGAGGGGGAGCGGTTTTGATTTCATACCAGGTTTTACAAAGTATTCTACTCCATGCTGTAAGTTTATTCTTGGTTTATCTATAGGTTGATACAAGTGTTCCCAGCTCACAGTGAGTTTCACAGGTAAATGCTTCCAGGTCTGCACTGGTAAGCTGCATTCCGGAAGCTGTCCACCCTGCAGTCAAGGTGTGGGGTTGCCCCTCTCCATGTTACTGCTGTAAACTGCCAACCCGTTTAATATGGACAGGTCCACCTTGTTGGGAGGTAAGGAATTCTGACCTGGGTTGTGTGAATTATTCGGCCGAGACCCCATCAGTCATAGCCCACAGAAAGCTTCACCTTTGAGGCCTCAGTTCTAAAGCAGACTGACATAAATTAGTTTCTGCAGTCCTAATGTATCACAGGTCTTGGGGAAGAAGAACACAAAAGCTGAAAATTTGCATTCAGAATAATAAACCTGTTCATTGTTGGTTGTTTAAAAGATGTTTCTGGCAAACTAGAAATTCTTAGTTCAGTTTCTGATGTATGTCTTGCAGTATTACTCAGGTACGTAGCATACTATAATTTTTCAAAATTAGAGAATGTGTTTGTGTGAAGAAGTTGCTTTCCCCACCTCATTCTTTCACTGTTTACACTTACGATAGTCTGCACATAATAAATACTGCAAAAAGAATATTTCTAGTATCTGGTACTTCTTATAACTAAAACTATATATATGCTATGAATTGTTCTTTAATGTGGTAGCATCTTCATGCTTCCCTAGGTTTCTCAGAGCTTAATTTAATTCTTACTTAGTGAGCAATGGTCGTTAGTGAATCTCTGTTGTTTTGGTACTTGAGAGCTTTTGTTTTGATAATGATGTCTTCTAACAGCAGAGTTCAAGATCAAATGTTGACCTTCATAACCATAGTTCAGAATCATCTGATGTCTATCACGAGTCTTTAGCCTGTTGAGCACATTCAATTTATTGTAAAAACTGCTTTGGTAGAAATGAGGCCAAATTTTCCAGGGACTCGCATATACATAGATTTCTGTGCTTTATGTGGACTGGCATTCCAGCTTTTACTTCTCTTGCTTGAGATGAGTTCACTCTTTCAGAAATCTTTGTGGAAGTAACGGCATCTGAAACCCTGCATGAATAACCCCTGGTTTCTGAGAGGAATAGCATTAACTCATAATGTTCAGACAGTTGTTGGTTGGTCATTGCCCTCCTCTGGGAGAGGTTGTTGATACTTTAGAATACTGAGTCATAAATGTTGTGTTGGTCATTTGAGTATGTTAAATTGTTAATCGAAACCATGGTTTGGGATAACAAAAGTAAGAAAAAGATGATCTTTTTCTGTTGCGGCTTACTTATCTCTGATAATTTCAAATTTTGTGCATTTTTTTTTTAAAGCAGGTAATTGGAAACTTTGCTTCTAGTTGCTGCAGATGGTGCTTAAAAATTCTTCATAACATACAGTGGTGTTTGTGTTTCTTGTGAAATGGTATGGTGTCTTTGGAATATTTTCTAAACAGTGTTTGTTAGACATGTATTGGAAGTAGCTGGGAATATTTAGTCAGCTAGCCTCTCAGGCACACAATTTTTAAGGCAAAAATAAGATTTTTCTTGCAAAGCAAATGACTTGTTACATAGCTGGAAAACAGCAACTGAACTACCAGTCTGTAATCCCATTAGTTTTTTTTCTTTACCAAAACCACTTTTTTAAACTTTGGACAAACAGTAGTTTCCTCAGGTTCCTGAAGAGAGGTGTTTTCTTCTCTCTTCAAATAAAGCCGTGGTCTGTGATGATTTTATGAGAATTTCTTAAATTCATACCATATGACCGCATGATCTTATCTTGATATAGTTCTTTTACTGAATTTGGTAAGACTCTCTCTATTTTCATGCTCTTATCATAGCAAACAGTGGTGATTGCTGGGAAGCTCTCTTCCCTCCCACTATTAGCAGCGAGGAATCCTTGTTGATAGTAACTTCTACTTCGCTCTTCCAGGAAGCCTGCTTGTAAACAGAGACGTGTCTTGCTCCCCCGCCATTGATGAGCTTTCACTGGGAATGCAAGCAAACTGGTTTTGCTATTTTTATACCCAACAGATGGGCAGCTTCTGCCGGAGTGAGATTCACTTGACAAATGGAAGTTCAGTGTAACAAGGTGCCTTCCTACACAACTATTTGTCCCTGTGACCTGTTCGGACTGTTCGTCTGGTTTCCGAACTGAAGAGTGTTTTTCAGAAAACTTTAAACATCACATTTAAGTGCGTCTATATTTTTACCATAAACATTGTTCTGCCCCAAATGAGACGATACTTATTTTTGAACTGTATCAGGTAACGATTAAGTCATAAATGGATTTCAAACTGATAGTTTGATAAGGATTAGTGACAGTATGAAGATGATTCTCTTTGGTGGGGATTATCTCAGTGAATAATGTGTTTAACATTCAGAAAGAACTAAAGGAAAAGGTAAAATTATCTGAGAAGAAAAATTTAGACTAAGGTGAGACTTGTGTGGGAACAGTTCCTTAGCTAGTCCACAATTCTGTAATCAAGAAGGGTGGGGAATATGGAATTAAGGTCTAATCAGGTGATGTTAAGGAAGCTTTTTTTAGATATGTGTAGGAAATGGAGGGGGGAAAAAAGTGGCAAATTATACAAAATGATGGTTACATAATCTACATATTTGGCAAAGAGAAGCTAATGCTGTTAAGGGAATATCTATGATGGGTAGCCCTAAGAATAAGGGGAAGGCTATGTACATTAGAACTAAAAAGAGAGAACCTACAAATTTTGAAGTTTCACTGGTACATATTTATACAAAGTGTATAAATCTGCTAGCTTTTTTAAACACCGTAGGCTGTGGTAATAATTGATGGATGTTAAATTTATCAAATCTTTGAATGCTGAGAAAATTCCATTAGACCAGGAGAATGCTAATATTGCGTTAATACTGAAAGAAACAACAACAACAACAAAGTATGATTCTCCAGCCCTGTCGATTTAATCAGCAACTCTCTTTGTCCTAGAGAGAACCGTATGCTAGGCAAGAGATGCGAGAGCAAAATTTGTAGTCCACAGAGGAAACTGTTGTTGATAATTATGGAAAAGACATTCAGTGTTGCTTGGGCTTGTACAGAACTGCCAGTCTGGTATTTCTGGTCTTTCTGAAATATTGGACGATGGTCATGTGGCAGGTGAAGTGCTGCCTTTATAGAAGGAAGGGTAGGTATAGCTGGGGAGTCTTGAGAGCAACAGGAGAGAGAATATAGACTTTCAAATAGCTCCAAAGCGCTTTCTGTGGTACAATTAGGAATTGAAGTGTGTGTTGTATGGCTTGGATAAATTCTGAAAGAAGATGGCTGGATTGATACTGACTGTAGTCTATAGCCTCAGCGGTGGTTTCTCTAAATTAGCACTATATGACTTCCTTTTGTAGTAACATACAGCAAATACTATTCTGGGGACACTGGTGGCATCTTAAGTAGTTTCTTTTCAAGTTATGCATCCCTTTTATTATGTCCAGCTTTGCAGAAAGAAAATTCATAATAAAAATCAAAACATTTTGTGTTGTATTTGTCAATATTAAATCCAATAAATGTGTTGCAAGTTCTCTAATATCAGGATGTGGAATACCAATTGAGTGGGAAGAGTTTGTAACGTATTTGTTAAACTGGATAGTAAGTTGAAAATTTGGAGAGTATCATGCCCATTTTGATGTCAAGATCAAATGCACACAGTTTATAATACAGAACATGCAATGAAGGCATTGGCATTTTAAAACGTATAACTTTGAGAGTTACGTACTCTTAGAGCTTGAGCAGTCCTATTGAATATTATAACTCATTGTGAACACCGCACATGCTCTGGTTTTGTGCTTTAAAATTGATAAGGCTAATGTATGAATGGTAAAATATTTATCTGCTTTTTCTTTTGGGTTACTTTTTAAAGCAAAAGTTGTTAGAGGCACAGTTTGAGATAAGTTTGCTCCAGCAAATAACTATACTATTTCTGTGTTTTCTAATCTGGTATCTATTATTGACAATGTGATCTTCTGATACTGAAGACATTTCAAACTGGGTGGAAACAGAGTTTATCAATCTCAGCGTTATTTTAAATATAACTATTTCCATAGACAGGGAAGTAATTTAGAAAAGAATTGTAATAGTACAATATCACTTGAGGCTAACCTTGCTTTACACATAGGATCTGGTCTGAGCCTGCCTAATTCCCATCAGAGGGAAGATGCTCTTGCATATAACATCTGATAGCTTTTTCAGAAGGTGATGAATACTGATGGAAATTGTACAGTAAGTGGGTATTCTGTAAATTGATATATATTGTGAATAGAGGTGGAAAGTAAGAGTAATATTTGGTACGCTCATGGGAGAAGGAAGGGAGGATGTGGCTATAACAACATGTTAGAGTGCATTGGGAGTGAAGGCTCTCAAGTCTTCTGAAGGTCATCAGAGTAGATCTGGCCTTCACTTGACCCATGATCAGGTCACAGAACAGGGTAAGAGCTTTAATTAAAAAAAAAAAAAAAAAGGACATGTAAGCAGTGCAGCACTGTCTAGCTCCGTGGAAAGGTATTATTAAAACCAGGTAAGCAACCTAAGATGATGTTCCTTAGTGTTTTATGCTGTTAAATCTAAGATGTCTTAAAAAATTCTATCAGCTTGAGGTGCTGTTAACAGCAATGCAGAACTTACACTACAGAATTACAGAAGTAAAAAGGTATTTTGAAATAAGTATGCATGTAACATATTTAAGTACATGCTTACTGTCCCTTACTGAAGAATGTAACCTGCCTTCTGCTGATATAGTTAGGCCTATATCCTACAGATAGAGTCTTCTATCGTCTTAAATAAGATTAACACACCCTTTGCTCCTGTGAGCACTAGAGAAACCTGGAGTGTGTTGTCCGATAGCAAGAGGCATGAAAAGCTGATGAATGGGGTTCAGATTTTGAAAGGAGCTTCAGGGAGCATGGTGCTCAATTTCCCACTTTGAGCTTTATTTAAAAGAAAAGTTCCGATTCCCTCTGGCACCTGTTTAAAAAGAAACACTTGCTTGATGACGGAGGAAGATCTTCCTGTGTGTAGACTGTTCAGAATAAAGGCTCAATCACTGTAAGAATTACCTGTTTAAGTCTTTGAATCTTTGTATATAGGCTATGGTAGGAAAAAATTATGATGTTCATTAATGAAGTAGTATTTCAAAGAAAACATACAATTAGGGCAATCAGACTGTGAAAAATGTACTTGAGTCGCTATGGAAATTTGAAAGAAAAACATGAGAAGTCCTTTAGAGCAAATTTCAGAGACATAAGTTGTGCACTTCTCCCATCCTCTCAAATTCTGCAGTGTTTGAGAACTGTAGAACAGAACTTCTTTCAAACTCCTGGTAGGAGCAGATGGATTTCTTTTTCCAAAGTATTCTAACAGGATGATAATTTCCAGTGAGATTCAGTAGGATTCTGAACTGCGCTAAGGGGGCTTAATGCAGAGCATTGCATTATTTAGTATTGTTGCCTGGTGTGAGGTGCTTGAAGTCTGCAGAGATGCATCTTGTATTAAAAAGAGAAGCAAATTAAACATATGAAGTGGTTGCATAGGAAGTGCTATCTGAGCAATTAGTATTGCTTAGAGGTGTTTAAAGGTTGTTGATGGTAGTATTATTATTATTGTTTATGTGTTAGAGAAACTTGAATGTTACAACTTCTGCATGAATTTACTATGTGTCTGAAATCCAGGGAGGGAGTTTTAACACTGAGGGCCTTTTTCATTAGAGCATTAATAAGGGCACGAATCTGTTGTACAAAGAAAGTTTGGGAGCCCCAGGAACATGCAGCCGGAGTCCATCTCCATTTCCTGTACAGACCTGTGGGTGATCACTCATGAGAACCAGGAGAAAAAGGTTAGCGATCGTTACAGAAAGTTTATTTGTAAAGCACCTAGCTCATTTTTCATTGGACTTGTGATATAACCTTTAAAAATTACTCATTATTCTCATGAAAGGTTATCTTTAAAAAGCCACTGATCAGTAGCGTACTGCAATGAGGCCTCTCTCCTAACATTCCTGATGACTGGGATGGGAGATAAAACTGTGAAATCCTGATAAAATGTTATATGTGTTTTACTGTGCTCAAATAGTTCCTGCTGCTGATTATATGCCGCACACTTAGTTCTGTATAGTATTAGAGCCTGCTTATTCTTCAGGTACAGGTAAAGAGGTGCTATAAAGAAGACATAGGAGCAAATGTTTGTTGCTTGAATCCTTTAAATTGTTCTGACCTTTCAGATGTGCATGTAACCTAAAACTTTCATGAGCCCATGCATTTATTATTATCCCTATGAAATTCCTGGCAGTGTATTAAACTTGCAGAATATTATCTATTGCGAAAACTACTAGAATGGTTATTTTAGGAGACATTCTTAGGCAAGCTACTATGCTTGGAGAAATTACTCGTTCAGCTCTGAGAGTTACAATTTTTAGCTCTTCAAATAATACATTTTGAACTAGATATAGATGACTAAACTGATATTAATTTCTCAGAGCTACTTCTAGGGCTTATCTCTTTCTCTTCCTTCTCTCAGCGGCCCCCTCCCCACAAATGTTTTCCCAACCATACACATCAAAAAGCCTAAACCAGAATGGAAGCAAGCATGCTGCATAAATTGTTAGTGACTTGAGCAGATGTAGCTACTCTGATCAGTCCCACTTCACAGTGGGAGAGCACTAAAGCCATCTTATGCTGCTTGATGCACTTTTGAGCTTCCTGCTTCCTAATAGCATCTTCTCCCTTCCCATGCTTAAGCATCAGTGATAACAACTGAGTGGAGAATTTTTCCAGCAGTGTACAGGCAAAAGCAAAGTGCAATCGTCGTGCAAGTCACCTGGGAATTTAATTTTTGTTTTGTTTTTGATAATGTGATTAAAAATGCCTGAATAGAAAAAGACAAAATCACATTACTTCTCTTCAGAAGTAGGATTAGCTGCTTAAATAATCGTTATGCACTTTTGAATCTGTACATGTAACCAGAGACTCAAAGCTTCAGTCTCTTAAGGAAATAAAATAGTAATATCTCTTCAGTTTGTGTCACCACATGTGGTGCAAGGCCCTTCTAAAGCATCAAGTTAAAGTAGTGTAGGAGTCTTGCTTTCAGGAACTGTGATGAATTTGTGTGAGTGTAGAAGCACTAAGATGTTTTACCAATACAGAAACGAGATTTTTCTGTCCAACAAATTTATATGTCAAAATGTAGTCCATGGAGAATTGTTTGAATCTTTGCCATTCTTTTAGGTCTGGTAGAAACCAATGAGAAACTAAAGATATTAATGAAGAGTTCATTAACATAGCTTCATAATCTATTGCGATAAGGCTGTTGGCTAAGTAGCCTCTGTCAAAGAATGAAGAGGTATGGTGAGGACTCAATTCTCACGAGTCGCTCTCAGTTGTGAATAAGACAGACAGGACCAGGAGATTGAGGGAGGACGTTTATTCCTTTTTACTTGGTGGGGCTTCCCCTGGGTTACTGTGTTTTGAGTGTAGTGGAGGCAGTTGAGAGAGATGCAAGGAGACTGGAGCAGGTCCGTCAGAGGACTACTAAAATGGCTATGCTGTTGTGAGTCCAGCACATAGGAGGCTAATGCATAATCTAGTAGTAGTCTTAATCTATAATTGAAAGGCAACTGAAAAGATTATGGAACCAAGCTCTTCTTGATCAGACCAGAAGCCATAACAAGTGACACCAAGTTTTCTAGCCTTGGCTGGGTAACGATGTTGTGAGTAGTCTACTTATGGGCAGGAAGGTAGGCTAGATGACCTCTAGAAGTTCTTTCCAACCTACATTTCCCTAATTCTGCAAAAATGAGGTTAAACAGAGCGGGTAAGAGAGGGTGTGCTGTGATACAGTGCAATTTGGATAGAGTGAAGGTTCCAGTATGTAGGAGCTAAGCCTCTTTTTTTTTTTTTTTTGTTTCTGCTCTGTTCTGTGTTGCTTGTTTCTGTTTCATCATGCCATGCTATAGTGCTTATCTATCACAGAATTCCTGACAAAAACTAGGCACATTGTGGCTGCTCACATAGAGTTTCCATAAGGGAAAAAGTATGTGCAGCTTACTGCTTTGAAAAACTACTTCACTGAATTTAGTTCTCTTTGCTTTGTTGGATAGCTTCTGACAGTCTTCTGTGCACATATGATGAAAACGATTTAGTGGCTTCTGAAGATTTTTTTTTTTCTTTCATGTAGTAGTTGCAGCTACCTTGTTTTGAGTAACAAAAAGCCTTGATGGTCAGAATTTTGGCTGCCATTCAGGTCTGTGGTTTTTCTTCCTCGGCTGCCCTGACATTATCCAATGTCTTAGCTCCTTTGTTATCCTTAACTTTTTATCAGAATGTCCCATGTTAGATACAGCATAGAAAATTTAAGGAGTTTTGTTCTGATGACTCAGTAGGATGATATTGTTGGTGCCACATACTGCTCTGTGTGTTTAGTTGGTGTAAACTCTGCACCTGTTTTTTTGATCTTCACCTTCCTTACCTGATGGGAAAAATTTCCTGGTGTGTTATATTTAGAAAAAAAGGAAAAAAGAGAAGTACTCATAATAGTTTCTAGAACAGCAATATCTTTTGATGGTCCATTTTTATTTTGTAGGTAGTCTGTTACTGAGAAGCATACTACACCTTTGGGGAAAAAAATGGAGTATTTAATTTTCATTCAACACTAATTTCATTTTTTAGCCATTGTATCAACAAGGTTTTATATTATGACTGTGGGCCATGCATGCATGTAACTTGAATCCTTCCTGGACTTTGAATCTGAGAGACAGTGTAGTATTTCACAAATTATTTGGCATAATAGTATGCCCTAAACTGCGCTACTTGTGTTTAAAGAGATGAATAGAACTAAGAGTGGAAAGACTGGGAAAGTAAAGTAGAATAAATGGTCAGTTAACAAAACATAAAGGAGAGATATGCCACAAATACTACAACAGAGTATTATTGTTCCTGCAGGAATATGTGTAGAAGAACAGATAAATACAGTCAAGTGGGCTATATAGAAGTTCACTGTAATGATTTTGATGTCCATTTCTTTAATCTGTTGGAAGTTTAATGTCTGTTTTCAGAAGTGAAAGGAGGGGAGGAAGAAAAGGTATCCAGTGCTGCCGATGGCCAAAGTTTTGTGAGGTTTGCTGGTATAGGCTTTTAGAACCTTATGTATGTAGCTTAAAGTAGTAGTATTAGAAGAAGAATTAATCATTTCTCCTTTCTTCAATCCCAGAAATAGATAAAATAAAATACTAATTATGGAAAACCTTGCCTTCTCAGCTACCATTTTTGTGTTACACTTAAACTAGCAGGTATTACTGGAAGACTAATGAACTTGCTAAACTAAATTGTAAATCTGCATTGGTCACAAATGGAGACATATGCTAGTCCAGTGTGTCTGTTTAGGAGTGCCTTCAGAGATTTGTGGTGTTCGCCTTTAGCAGAATTCAGGAACAAGATGGGTTTTTTTACGGATTTTACTAAAGTACGTTAAAGGTTTTGAATGGAGAATCGGTAACAAAGGGCCTACTACAAGAAGACAGCCTTATCTAAGACAGTAATTAGGTATTTGCCTAATTGTAGTCTTAAGTTCAGTGAGTAGGTAATAATCTAAAAGAGTTGTGAATATTTTATTTGAAGAATGGAGTATGTTTACTTTTAATAGATGTTTACATGCATTGATCAAGATGGCCTAGAAAAATTTCAGTTGGCAGCGATATGTTTTGTTTTATTGTAAGAAAACTGTGAAGGAGCTCAGGAACATAGCAGTACATCCTACCAATAATGTGCTTAAAGAAAAAACTCATAAAAACCAAAGTTTGCAGAGCAGCAAAAGCAAATACATTACCATATTATCTGAAGAAGAATGGTAGGAGCCCTAACAGTTGCAAAATACTGATGAAATGAGTTATTTCTCAACGTTTAACCAAATACCTTCTTCAAACTCTAAATGTCACCTGTGAATAAAATATCTGTGTTAGCTTGTGAAGGTTTAATGGTGTCTAACAAGTCTTGGCAGACTGTACTCTTCACTTGACTAGAGGTGGAGGCTGGTTTGAGCTGATGAGTGGGTGTGTTGGCACCTGGTCTGATACCCACTTTGCAGATTGCCAGGTCCCAGGTGGTTTAACAGTCTCAGAGGACAAACACTGTCACTAGCAGAGAGGGATGTAGCAAAATCTGTATGCCTTACTGTGTGTTTATATCACTGATACTACCCATGGCGGGGTATCCATAACTTCTGGCTTGATGGTTAGGAAACTCTTTTCCTGGGCTCCTTTATACTAGGTTGGAAACAAACTCTTTTGCAGAGTGAGCTGAAGCACCTTAGTTATCCTTCCATGCAGAATTACTCTCTGGAGGAATGTTTCTCGTGACTAGAGAGGTAATCTTTTTTTTTCCTTCCTTGTGTAACTTTACCTGCTATTCCTAGAAATAACTTCCCATATAGTTAATGTACTCCTTCCACTACAAAGTGCACTGGTCAGGGACAATCTCTTCTTAGTTGGGGTTGGGGTTTTTTTTGTACACTGAAGGAAGGTGGAGGGGAATGATGGAAATAGGAACAAATTTTGGAGCTAGCATCTAAATCACAGAGCTTTCTAGATGTAATTTCCTAAGCTTGGTCTCTTTGTAAGGCACTAGCCTGCCCACTCCAAATAAAGTAGGAAAGTTTGATTCAAGTGAGATTAGGGACAAAAATACAACTCCCAAAGCTTCTATCCTGCTTAAAAAAATTCAAACTTGTTCTTCTGCAGGTCAGCAAGCAGGTCTAGAATTGAGTTGTGGGAAAAGCTTTCCCAAGGGTGCTTATAATTTGGGTGGAAGGGTTTTAATTTGAATAGGGGTTTTAAGCAGGAGTTTGTCCTGGTTAAGAACACAGTGTCTAGAGCAGGACAAACTCCTCCTGATTTGAAATTTTGTACTGATTTTCTAGTATTTTCTGTTGTATGGCAAGGCCCTTCACTCTTTTAAATAAACAGGAAAAAACCCTCAAACTTGACTTCTTAGTAATAATGAGAAAAAAAAATATATGCTTTTTAGGAAACAAGTAAAGATCTGTTCACCACCAGCCAAGATGAATTTTTTTGAGGAAATTTTTTTTTTAGTAATTACACTTTCATTTCTAAAACAATTTTAGGTAACTTTCAATTATGGGTTTTGCAGATTTCCTTTAAAGTTATGGTATATTGATTTTTAAATTGTTTTTCTTAATCATCTGGAGGGGACAGCAGCTGGCCTGTAAACATTGCTATCCAGCCTGTCCAAAGGGCATCCTGGTAGATCTCTGTTCTTAGGGGAGGAACTTCCCCTCTAGTGTTGATCAGTTCAGCCTTGCTTGGGGCTACAAAAACTACCAGCCAGGGCCAAGGTGAGATTTGGATTTATTCCTTCATCCCATCCTCTTCCTAAATACATCCTGGTATGATTTTTCAATTGGATAAAATCTTTGTACTGTTACTTTGAAAGCCTTTGCAGAGAGAGACCATCACCACCACTAAACTGTATTTGTTTGAGTAATGACTGCCCAAAGATAACTACATCTTTAATTGCTGCCTGTAAAGTTACATTTACAGCAAATGTGAGTGAAACTCAGGCGCAGATCTGACTTGGTCTAGAGTTTAAAATGAGATTGCCTTTTGTGGACAAACCTGCAGTCACTTCACTTCCATGCCAGGGAGCTGGATGAAAACAAGTTTCCATTCAAACCAAGATATTAGAGCTAATGCAATAAGCTGTGTTGGGAAAACTCCATGTAGTTTGGAAGCAACAGGTAGCCCATCGTTTTGGAGCGTGATGGACGCAAGCGTCTGCCATAAAAGGCTGGATGGATCTGTTGTACTTGTGAAAAGCAGAAGTTTGAGTAGTGCATTTGAATGAATTTTTTCTGAGAGCAGGAAAGATGCAAGAAGTGTAACATGTGTTCTTGCAGATACTGTGAATATTCAAATGTAGATAGAATACACTTTTTCTTGCCCAGGTATGCCCCCTCAGAAACTTTAGGAATAATCTGATATGTAGCATGTGAGTCTTGGGGTTATTCTCTGAGCTGACATTTCACCTTCTATAAAAAAAACCCTGTTGGAGGAAGATATTTTTATGCTTTTATTTTTGCTTTGAGCACATCTTTACAACATCATTTTTGAGTCTGGAGCAAGTATTTATGTCATTTTGAAGTATTTTCAGAAAACACGTTTGCTGTTGTCAGGAGGAGAACTTGCAACTTATTTTTCACCTGGAATATTTACATGTTACCTGAGGCTTTTTGCCAAAGGAGACAAGTTCAAAGCATGCAGCATACTAACGAAGGGGCTGCTTTGCTAGAAAGTGGTCCTCAAAGAGCTATTTAGTAAACTCAATAATTAGCATAAGCATTCTCAAATGATCATTACACCTTCATGTGCCTCACAAGGAAGACATGATAGTTCTTTGGGAGCTGTGGAAGCATACAAGGAAGCTGTCAGGCCTAAGTGGACTCAAGCGATTCTGCCGAGATAATTTTAACACTGCTCTGTTTCATAATATTGACAAGTTTTCCTCAGGTTTTCCAGACGCCTTGGGCTATGGGTCTGCCCCCAAAAAAACCTCAAAAGCTTAACGTGTATGAGTTTCTTACATCCTTCTTGCCTTTTCTTCACCAATGCTGCTCAGCATATTTCAAAGGCTTCACAAGAATTGTCAAGCTCACCATAGATGGAATGAGGAGTTCCTATGTCCTTCTCTTTTTCTACTTTCTTCCCAACAGCTTTCCTTTGACCATTGTTTTGGTTCTACTGCTGCCCTTCTCCAGTGAGCCATCTTAACAGAATAAACTAGTAAGAAACGCCCAAACTCAGCTCAATAGGTTTCTCCTATATCAGTGAGTTAAATGGGACCCTGGAGGGTCCAGTGAGCTGCAGAGCTTGGAGCAGAGGAGGAGTGATACCAAATGGCCAGAAGTGAGAAAGCGGAGGGGTTGGAGTTGGAGAAAGGTAGGAGCAGCAATAGCAGATGGAGAGGATGGGAAGCAAGCCTTTGTGTAGGAATGAGACATCGGATTGGCTCAAGGCCTGTAAAGCCACAGTTTAAGTTACCATTTGTAATTTTTGAAACAGAAAATAGCTGTGTGATTTTTATGGATTTTCAGGAGTGTATTCCAGGTGCTATACAGGCACCATCTCTTCATTCCAAGGATGTTGCACTCTCTTTAAAACTTGTGGCTTTCTACTGATTAATTCATCACATGAGGCAGTTGGAAGATCTTTCACACATTTGAATCTGTAGCCAAATAGCGTTTCTTTTTCCCCAGAGACTTCACAATACCATTTCTACAGCTTGGGAAGTAGTATCCCCCACTTTTACTTCTTACAACCTTTGACAGCCTGATCTGATGTTCCCAGACCATACTGTATTCAGCCAGAGCTGCTGTAGCAAAACGTTTGCAGGTATACTAACATTTCTTTGGGCGTTCCTAGGCACAAACTGCCTGTTGATTTCTGGCTTCACACCTTTCTAAAATGCCTGATAAAGGTTATTGTGGATTTTGTGTAATACGAGGCATGAGAATACCCCAAGTAGATTACACTGGTGCGTTGCACAATTCTGTTTAATTACACGCATGTTACAAAAGTCGCCAGGTTTGTGCTGGTACCGTAACAGGGAGAGGAGTGCTGTGTTTGGTAGAAATAGCTCACTGATGTAAAAACTTACTTGAGAATGTAGTCAGTTGTTATCTGCCTAGTAGGATTCGGGATGAAATAGTTTCATTTTCATTTCAGACAACTGTTGTATTTCAGCATTAGAAATAGTTCCTCTTATGATTTTATGACCATTTCCCAACTACTATCAATGCAAAGCTTAACATGCTTGCTGTAAAGCAGTTTTCCCCTTATGGATTGCTTTTGCTGAAAATTCTGCTCTTGCTTCTTCTCTTCCTTGTATTTTGACTGTTACTTAGTCCTGCTGCAGGTAGCAGCCTGCTCATTGTTTAAACAAGATGTCATTATTTAATTCCACCAAAAATAGATTTTGGAGGAAAAAAATTGGGGTTTAGAGGTATAGTACTTGGTTTCACGTATCTGGCACTAGAGCAACAAATTGCAAAGACCAAGCTAGCAATTACTTTTGATGTCACAGATTGTCTTCCATTGAACTTAGCCTATCTTCTTTGCTTTCGCTTTTTCTTTCTTTTTTAATTGCTTTCCTTAGATTTGAACCTCTGGGAAAGGTCCTAACTTGTTTTTTTGGTAGTGATTCCACCTGAGTAGTTGTGTAAATCACGAAGAAGTGGTGCGGCTTCCTGCGTCAGCTGCCGCGGTATCCAGCAGTGGTGTTATACACAGTGTTGATGTAGCAAATGCTATGGGGGATTTTTTTGAGGGTGGGGG
The DNA here is from genome assembly GCF_000687285.1 of Phaethon lepturus. Classification (NCBI taxonomy): domain Eukaryota; kingdom Metazoa; phylum Chordata; class Aves; order Phaethontiformes; family Phaethontidae; genus Phaethon; species Phaethon lepturus. Next base: position 20,792 of record NW_010546112.1, on the reverse strand, counting down.
GCAATTTCTTTATCATTGTTGTGTTACTGACCAAATTTTCTTGGAGCTCAGAAAAAGTAGAGGAACCATGCAACAGCAGTTACGTAAAATTGTGAGCGGAATATTCCAGTTTGTGTTGGTTCCTAATGACATAAATGGAAGTCCACATAAGCAGGGCAGAAATTTCTCAACATTTTAGTTAAGTCTTCAAATTAGTTTCATAAAAAGCAGAATACACTGAACATATTTCATTAATATGATATGTCTGATAGTACAATTATAGTTGTAATCTCTGTATGTATGCAATGGCGTATACGATCTATGATCTTGCTACAGATCTTGTGAGAGTCTTCTACTGTATGCAGTACTTTTTTTCATGTCTCTGTTGTTTCTCACTTGTTTTTTGTTCCCTGCTCATTACTTAGGAAGTAGCTCAAATAATTTCTTTCAAGAAAACAGAATTGCTCTAATTAAATTTCTATTCAGATGTATGTCTTGCAAGTAGTTTTTACAAAAGAGTATATTTCTCAAAAATGTTTCCTGAGTCAATTAGATTGAAAGTTCAAGGTAAGGTTCATGTAATTGAAAAATATAAAGGATGAGAGAAAGGGAAGATGTAGTTATTCATGCCACTACTAGATTCCATGAGGTATTAATCTCATTACTATTCAAGTTTTTGCAGGATAAAGGCTTTCCTAATACAGTTGCCGTGCTAACTAGATCTCTGAAGAATAATTTTTGTAGGCTTTTGTTAGTATGAGGAGGGCTCATTAAACAATATTAAAATGAGGTGACAATATAGTACTGGAATGCATGTTTTGAGAAGTGGTTGCTTGAAAATGAGGAAAAAATTTTAATAATTTCCTTACAGTGGTTTTTCATTTATGGTGGGTTTCACAGACTGTGCGATGTATTATGGATGTAATGAAAATTGACTATGATTGAAAATTTAGTCCTGACATTTCCATTTAATTGCATTTTAAAGCAAAAAACCTCAGTACAAAATTCTTTATTCTGTAGAGACCTGTACAACCTTAAAAAAGTTGAATGAAGGCAATGCTTATAATGAAGAATATTCAGTCTAACTTTTTTTTCCCCTAGCTCCAGTTATAGTCCCAGAAGATATGGCAAAATGTTAGAGCTGTGAAATAACATTAAAATGCCATTTAATGTGTCAAGGGAAACTTTGTTTATTTTTTTTTTCCTCAGATAAAAAGTCTTGAATAAAAGCTTTTTCTTCTGTAGTACTTGCAGGTTTTCAAGTAGATGGAGAAAGTTGTTGCTAGCAGCAGATTATACCAGATGTGAAGTTGCCTAGGGATGTGTGCTTTGTTTGCTGGAGACAGGTCTTACTGCCTTGCCTCCAGGCATTAGATTGAGTCTGTTAGACTATATAAGTAATGATTTTTATCCTTCAAGTTAGTGGAGTGTCACATGGTGCTATGTGACATTTTTAGGTAATGCATGGAGTAGATTATTTTTTTAACTTGGATATGTAGAAGTAGGTGACCTCTATTGAAGTTTTGAAAAACCCTTAAATATTTACCACTGAAAAAAAAGAAGGATTGCAGATTTCAAAGCCATGTTGCTAGGTTCCCTGCCTAAGAAATAAATTAGCATTTCATTATAGTTCTTTATCCACAGAAATATTATCAAGGAAGAGATGGAAAGATTTGCATTTATATTATACACCTTAGCATACAAGTAGAGGACCAGTGAGGCTCTGTATGATGAATGTCTGAAGATTTCCTGAAAGTCCCACTAAAACAAAATTGAATAATTTGTAGAGATTTGCTGCATTTGTATTAGATATGAGGTAACAGGTGTAATACATTTTCCTGTTATTTTACACTTGTCTGTGTATAGGATATTTATTTTTTTCCTTTGAAATACCTCATTTTTAGTGCAGCAGCCAACACTTGGCAAGATGGCCTGTGATGTCCTTTAATATTACAATTTGTGTGTTCTTGTGATATTACACTTGAGCTATTATTTATAAATAAATTTGTCCAATTATGAGTACGAAGAGAAAATTGTGAGTAGTGGAACTGCTGTGGTACCAGTCTTTTTTTTTCTTTGTTAAATTTGCATCTGCTGGAGATCTCCAGATACTCTGTGTAGCATCCTTGTTGTGCTTGTTGAACATCACTTTCGCTGTGTTTGGCTTGGAGACAGCTCAAGCAAATTAAAGAGTATAAAATTGTCTAACCAGTTGTGTATTTTGGATAAGACAATTTTTCTGAAAACCGCTATGACATGTCTTAACCTGTTCCAAGATAACAGTAAATACTTAATGAATCCACATATTGCTGGAGAAAATACGGATTTACAGGGTTCCAGTTTGACAGAAGTCTGCCAGGAGGTTGTGATACAGCATGCAACAGTGAAAGATCGTTCTCAGAGCAACCCATAATATGTCAGACCTAGCAAATCTGACAGAATTATCCAGTGCTTTGCTTCTTTACTGTTTTGCATATTATAATGCAGTAGGCCTGTTGGGTTACTGTGTTAATGGCTGATCTTCAAAGTTGAGTGAACACAAGCAGGTTTTGCATCTCACTGTTTTGTATGCAGCCGATAGTTTTGTTCAGGGCTTCCTGTAGTTTCAAGATTCAGCGATGGCTTGATATTCAGCGTTGAATTCAAAGGGAGTGAAAAATATTACTAATGAAGTGAGTGGTGTTAACCATTTAATTTTAGTGTGTTGGTTTCCTACTTGGTGCTAAGGTAACATCAAAACCAAGGAATTATGTAAGTTAATATCCAGACAAATGGTTTTCTGCCAAAGGCAAGCAGTTAAAGCTTGAAAATGCTCAATATGATTTTAAATAAACATTTATTTAAACACTTTTAAATAAAAGTACATTTAAAAGTCAACAAACATTTTTAAGTAAACATCAGAGGACTGATGCAACTGGTGGTTTCTGACTGGTACTACATACATGTTTATGTTCTGAGCTAGCAGTTCCTATCTGTGTAGGTTGTCCCTTGCATTCTGTCTGACTTTTCTTGAACTGCACTTAGTATCTCTGTCCCACCTATCTTGACCAGATTCTCTATTACCATGGTGGCAAATAAAGGTTAACTGGACTTGATGAGGGCTTTCAAGGTTGTACTTTTGTCCAAGATACACAGTGGTAATGGTCTCTAGATACTCCCGAGGTGAGCCACGTGTGCTGTAGCCCGGTAACTTCATATGGGGTTCTTCTGGTGTGTTTGGCTTGAGGTTCAAGCATGTGCAAGTTGCTTCTGATTTGGCAATATTTTCATTGTGGTTGCTTTCCCATGTCATACGCACAGTATAACTACTTTGAAGTTGAAAATGATCAATTTTGAAAATATTAACACACTGCCTGTCTGTCCTTCTTTAGGAAAGCCCAAGAAGGGAAGAAGAAAGTGGTTCTAGCAGGCTGTGTGCCACAAGCCCAACCTCGTCAGGACTACCTGAAAGGCTTGAGTATTATAGGGGTATGTATCTTTATTAATTAGAAACCAAAGGTTTTCATAAATGTTTCCAATAGATCAATGTCAATATATAGACTTTGTTGCTTTTCTCTTGAAAAAAGCAGTAGAGAAGCTTAGTACACACACCACACCCCCCAGTTAATCATCTTGCATTGTACACATTTCAGCTTTCTTTCATCCAGTGTTACTGGGTTTGGTTGTGGCATGAGGGGAGAAGGGAAGGGGTACTGTTGGTGGAACTGAGTTCCAGTGCCCTTTGTAGCCTGAAAATAGCCAGGCTTCATCTAGGATGATTAAGGTAACCATATTCTTTAAAATATCACAGTTTATTTGCTTTAAGACAAAGAAATACTCCCTTTGTTAAAATCAGTGGAGGAAGTGTGAAGACTGGAGCATATAAATTACACACACAGCTGCGTGTTTGATGGGGTTTTTTTTTCCTTCACACTATTAAGCGGAGTGGCAAATGGCAATGATTATTTTGTTTAAATTTGAAGCAGTCCGAAGAGTTAAATCTGCTGGTGACTGAGTTGTTAAACAGTTACCAAGCTTTATCTTGAAAATGTAATCAGAGAGCTTTTGACTTAATTCAGTTAGTAAAGTGCCTTCAGTATCCTTTGGGATGAAGTACTATTGTATAATTGAATCACTTTTGTGAAATAGTCATGAAAATCCAGGAGTCAAATCACAAACTGACAAAGTTTCTTCATTGTTGAAGCCATTACATTAAAACCGGATGAATTTGTAAAAGGCATGTTTCAGTTGAAGCACTGTCATTGGATTCAGTGTGTGAGAATTACAGTGAAGCTGTCCTGTATTATGTTGTCAGAGATGACTGTGCAGTGTTGTTTCTGCGTTAAATATGTAGAGAGGTCAATGTGTTTCCATGTCAGTGTCATGAATTCAAGTTGAAACTAAGATCTTATAGGAACAACAACAACAAAGGTGTTCCAAAGCTTTCACTTTCATTAGAAGATCATACAAGATGCGTTGTTCAGAGTAAGTTAGAAGTAAAATAATAGTTTGTTTGGAATTAGGAAGAAGATGGAGGTGTTAACTGATTTAGTGGAATTCTTTATAAAGATGAACTTTGTGCTATATGAATTTTTAATTAATTACTGCTGTCACTCAAAATGTTTTATCTCCCAGGTTTTTTCCCAGCTGCCATTCTCAGCTATGTTAACGCCTATAAATTAACTCAGTGCCCAGAAATGGTATTCAGGGGCTGTAAAATGCCATGCTATTCTGTATAGATGATACTGCATTGGTAGTTACAGTTTAAAGGCAGGAACAAACTTTCCATTCCAGTCTTACTTTACACAAATACATGCGAGAGAATTGTGGTGCTCTGTAATCTCTTAAGACTCTGACTAATTAAGTGCAACTTACTCTGTGCAGCAGGGTAGGGAAAAAAAAAAATGGTGCATGGATTTCCTCTTCGCTCTGAGGCAACATAGTTATGTGATCTGTAATTGGTTGTTATAGTGAATATAATGATATCTACACATATGAAGACGGGGGAGGGGCGGGAAAGTGAGTCACTATCCTTTGACCAAGACTGTAATTTGATGTTTCAGTTTTGGTGAATTCAACTTAGGAAACTTGGGGACCTCGAGTTTGATTTTTTTTTTTTTTTTTAATTTTTCCCGCCCCCCCCCCCCCCCCCCACGCTCTCCCCCCCTCCCTTTTTTTTTAAAACTTTCCTCTTTAGGTAACATGTAACTTCTGAAAATTAGCCTCTTCATCTTCATTTTGGTACCTAGCACCAGTGTTTAGTTGAAATATTTGTAGTTTTTTATTTATTTCAGAAAGATTTGTGTTAGGAGTTGAATTAGGCTGTTAATGCAGTGTTCCCAAGTACTTTTGTATTGGACCTGAAAATACTGAAATGCGATCTTAGCAATAAGGATGCTGTCTTCTAACTGTCATTGCTGTGGTAAAATTTACTGTGCTTTAAGTAATACATGCTTCAGCTCAGAAAGGTCTTAAACTTTAGGCATAACTATTAACAGCAGTAAGGCTAATATTGTTCATGTTTTTCGTTTGTATATTTAAGATTTTATTCTCATTTTACAAAGAGCATATGTGAGGGGGTGACTATTTAAAGGGTAAGAATTATCTTACTATTGCAAAATATTTTTCAAAGGCAGTTTTGGCAGAATTGAGGAATATAAAATGTTCTGTTGGCAGTAGGATATTGATTATGCTTTAAGATTTTAAACATTAGAGTACAGTTTTGGAAAACTTGCTTTACCACCAGGTTGGTCTCATCTTCAACTTGGCTGAGGGATATAGTTAATTTATTTTATTTATTACTTTTTTTAGAAGTGTTGTCTGAGAATGTGGTTATTTACCAGCAATTGTAACTCCCTTGGGATGGCTTTCTGAAGGCAGAGTATGTCATAGGGCTTTTCTGCTCATCTTGTTATGATGGAGGAGGAAGTTGTGATGTAATGACCGGAGAAATTCTAGTAATGCGGGGCTTGTTTTGGTCTGCACTTGAGAAATACAGGACTGAACTTCCACTGTTTACTTAGTACTTGATTTGGGCAGAAGGGAAGGAAGGACAACATCATATCCCTGTTATCATTTGTGATATTACTGTGCTTTTGTGTTTCTTTAAAGTCATTGCCACTTTTTAAAAGTGGGTTGGGGCACTGCTATAGGCTGTATATAAGGCAAACTAACATAACATGGCAAAGGTAAAGGAGCTGCTTTCAGGAAAGGGGAGGCTGTAGGCAGTAATAAAGCTGACAAGTAAATGAAACGCATAATGGTGCATTAGATGGGTTCACAGCCAGTTACACCCAGGTGGTTTCCAAAGCTTACTCCTTTGTTTGGAGTAGTGTACCCAGTTCAAACTCAAGTGCACATACGGTATCGCAAAGAGAAAGAGCAACTCTTGTAGATAGAGTTGTCCCTCACTTTCCATTGTCTGTTGCTAAAAAGAGGGATATGTGACTTCGTCTATGCTGATTAGTTTGAGGGGATTATAGGGGGAGGACAAGGAGGAATGAAAGATTTAGCAGGCAGGTTATGTTCTGGGACTCATGACCGGCTGTAGGTGGTTGCAATGTTTTCTCACTTCCTGATTTGCATACAAGGGCATGCAAAACCCTTGTTCCCAGTGATAAATTGAACTATTGGAATGGGATGAGATGTTTTGTTTCTTTGACACTTGTCTGGAGTTTTAAGTTATTTGGTTGTGGGAGAAGGATGGACTTCACAACTTTATGAGAGTTATATTCCGAAGCCCTTTATTGTCTTGTCTGACTCCAATATAGCTCATAATTTTCGCTTAGTCACTGCGCACACACTCATGATTGGTTACAGCTTGTTACACACATTATTGCAATTGGCTATATACAAAATATCATGTGCTGTCCACGCGCCTTTCACACAGTCAGAATTCGCTGCTTGCAGGTGTTCCTGTACTCCTGTGCTTCTTCTTAGTTGTTTACCACAGCTCCTTCTCCTCAAGGCCGAGCCATGCAAATATCCAGCTGTTTACCAGCTTCTCAATGCCACAGCTCCTTCTCCTTAAGGTCAAGCCGTGCAGATCAACGCCACAGCTCCTTCTCCTTAAGATCGAGCCATGCAGGGTGATCCCAACATTTGGTGTCTAAATGATGCTACATGTTGGAACACTTCACCAGTTTGCTAAGGGTTCATAGGCCTTGAGATGCTTCATGAGCCCACTGTATCAAGTCATCAAGCTTACTAGATATACAGAAAGCATGGGCCCTAATGCATATATGTATCCTGTTAAAGGCATACAATAGCCCTGCAGATGGGCGAATCTCTTCGCTTCCTGAATGAGAATGTCAACCCCAATTCTCCTTCCTTCTCCATCTCTCCCAGTGTAACATCTAGCATCAAAGACCAGTTGTCTGTCATCTTCTGCCATACTCCCACTTCTGATGGTAAGAATTTCAGCCCATTCTTTCATCTGTGCAAAATATATCCAGTGGCACCAAGGCTGTAATCCCCCCTCTCCTGCTACAGTCTGAGTCAGTAGGTGCGGGTCCTGTGCATGGTAGAGCTACTGCAGGCTCTCCTGCCAGAGTTGACCCTGAAGCCACTGCTTTAAGGAGAAACATATAGCTATACAAACCTCTCTGCAGGGGCTCCCTGCGTTCCCCTGACCTCCAAATAACCCTTTTCTGTGGCTGTACTCTGTGAGACAAACTTTAGGTATTTTTTTTAACATCTAGTTTGAAACTGTATAGTGTGATTAGTGTAAGTGCTGGACACTCCCAGTGCCAGCCCATATCACTATGAGCACTGCTAGAAAATAGATGGTTTGGTATAAGAAATGCAAAGTACATTGAAAAAAAAATAGGTACTTCTATAATTGGTATATACTTCTAAATTTAATGTGCCTCAATTCTCTGTTTGTAAAACCTTTCAGTGAGGAGAGCTTTAACAGAGCCATTGTGAAATAAAATCTGTTACCTTATGAAGATGCCAAATGCCTGTGCATCCCTACCACTGTGGTGTCCTAAATGAGGATGATATATTGTATGATATTTCTGATGTTTAGTTCGTACAAGTTTCAATGACGTTTGCAAAGATAAAGATAATGCTACTTCCCTACCTCGCAGTGTTTGTAAGGTCAGACTGCATTAAAGATGGCAAACCTCTCTGCTGCCCTTAAACTGGAGCCTTGCATAAATGCAAATATCCAATGTGTACTTCGTGAAAGAGAAATTTGATGGAAATTTATTTTGAATGATTTTGGAAAGTGTGCTGAAAGCCAGGGAACAGGTGCCCACTGTTCTTCTGTAACTTATGGCCAAGAATAGTTTCATGAAAAATTCAAGCTCAGTCAGTACCTCTCAGCTGGCTGCTTTGGCTTTTGAATTTCTATGCTGGTATTCAGATAGGATGCTTGAACCTGGAAAGTCAGGAAAGAACTGCAGTTAAGCACCTGCTTCTAACTGAAAATTGGATATGCAAATAGACACTATTCATTTCCACAGCAGTTACATACTGTCCTATGAATCAAAAGGTGTAGGAATTAATTTAGATAAGAATTATACTTAAGCTCTGTCAATGTTCAGCAATGAAAATCAGTTGCTTACATGCTTTTCTGGGGTAGTTTTCTTCCCTTTAAAGTTTGCGCAGAGCCTGCGCTCAAAATACCTTCCTAAACCAGAATATTGCCATTACTATGGTCAGCGTTGTCAGCAAGGGTTTTAAACACAGATGTTATCCCTCTGAAGCCATAGTGTCTAGTCACATGCCTTTTGAAGTTATGTATTAAGGCTTGGATTTATGCTGCCGAAGTGCTGTAGTTTGAGAGTCTGTTTTGCTCAGCTCCCTTTATGGTCAATGAAGATAATTATCTCTAAGTTAATTTAGATTTTTTAGAATATCTGAAGTGACTTTTGAAGCTCTGTATTTCCCTTTTACTGGCTTTAGAGTAGGAATAGGCTGAGTAGGCTTTTAACATCTGACAGAGCTGCCTAAACAAGATGAGATGAAACTGAGAGTTAGTGACCTGGAGTTAAAATCATTAGGATTATGAATAGCAGGTTGTAATCACCTAAGGTTCTTTTGTCTATGAGGTAACCAGTTTGTTTCTTACCTATGTGAAGGAAAATCAAAGATGGGTAGGATTTTCCCTAGATGAGAAAGAAAGATTGTTTTGCTTTAAGTAGTTATGTGTATTTATGTATGCTGCTCATTCCCAGGGTGTTCATAAGCAGCTGAGTGCTGACGAGGTTTGCTTCAGCAGTAGCCTCACACTGTGCAAGTTGCAGCCCCTTCCTATATTGTGGGTACCCTGTCCTCGGTTTCTCTTAACCACTGGCTAAATTGTTTGTTTGTTTGTTTCATTGTTTTTTCAATAAACATTTCTAGTCTTTAATATTTCTGGTCTTTGCCCCTCCTTCCCTGGCTTCAAGATATTTTTTTGGTAGTTACTTTCTGATACTTGATGTGCTTATGCATTGCTTGTGTTACCTCTGAGAAGTTTGTCTCGGGGAAACTCACTCGCTGTGCTGGGGGAGGCTCTGGCAGTAACTTGAGAGAGTTGTCACTGTCCTGTCAACATGAGAGAAGCTTTAACCTTCAGACTTTCTGTGGTGGAAAGGCATTTCCTTCCATGCTGAAAGGAAGCAGGCTGTGGGGAGCAACTGGATTTTCTTTGGGAGAAGATCCCTGAGAAGGTTGGTTGTGACAAGGACCTAGATGCCATTTTTAACTAGCGGTGGCAACTGTGTGAGTAGCTGGGAGAGCTGAGACTCATCAGAGGGTGAAACCACACATTTCTTGACCAGAAGACAGTCGCTGGTGGCAGGTGTCAGAGATCTCATGCATTGTCTCTGGTTTGTTTTTACTTGCTGCTAATTCTACCAGGTTAATCCCAGTCCCCCAGCCGAAACGGCAGTCATCGGCCAGGTGATGTGGATCCCTTGTGATCACTTGCAAGAAATGGCATGTCAGGCACAAGAATTATTCTGCAATCTTATGATTTGGAGACAACAAAGGGTGTGATGTATTCTACGCTTGGGTGTGTTGATGTATCACTGCACTGAGAATCAAAAGATAATTTGAGGGAAACTGCTGATTTGAATGTCAAGATGCTTCCCAACTCCTACAGCAATTTGTTTCATCACCTGGTAGGCAATTTTTTCTGAGATAGAGAAAGTTCAAGTGACAATATAAGGAGATACTTTCTGAAGGAATTGAAATGCTCGCTTTGTAGGATTTAATCCTCTTCAGATGGGACCGGGATAGCCATTATCTTACAGGCAGTGGCATAACTCCAGAAAGCAGGAGCACCGTGACAGCTGGCAAGGGGCAGTGTGCCTCTGGGGTAAATATGCTTCCTGCAGCTGACTCCCTCTGAAATTATCTCTGGGCTGTCTTAAGAGGATAGAAAGCAAGTACCTTTTCTTTTACACAAAGACTGTCAGGAAGCCTTACACATTACCACCTTTTTTGTAATACGCTGGGCCAGATTGTTCCTCAGCTGCTTCAGTTGTGCAGCTTAAACCAAACAGCATTTCTGTGGTGCCTTAGATGCCCATGTAGCCCATGACTCCATTAAAGGGCAGTCTGTGCCCTCCAGAAAATATTGGACATTCATGAATTGCTTATTTTCACAACCACCCTCTATTTTCTTATCATGGCTGCAGCCACAGAGAGAAGCACACAGAGGCTTCTCTCTCAGAAAGGACCATTAAGGCATTGGATGTCCTCACTAAAAAGAGCTAGCTGCTTGCTTTTATGAAGTTTAGCGCTTTTTACTCAGCTTTCATTGTCAGGGACATCTGAAGACCATCTCTCCTGTCTTGTGTTGGTCCTATCACTTCAGAAAGTGATTGGTCCAAATATCTTTACCCACAAAAATGCTTCTGTCCATGTTTCCGTAGACACATTAAACTGGAAGTATATGTATTCCACTGTAAATCTTGTACAAGGTTTTGTCTTCCCAGATAACAGTGCAGGGTCTTTGCAGAGGTCTTGGTGAAGTCTGAAATCTGAAGGTCTGAGGTCTGAAGAGAATGTCAGAAAGTTTCTCTTACTTCCGTGGCATGTTCATGGATACACCTTTCTAGATAGCTTTCTTTGGTCTGAGGCTCACTGACTTCTGTGGAGTACAAAATCTCAGGTTGAATGTGCAACCTCTCACTTAATTGCCTGTGAAGAGTATTCAGAGTTTATAGGGCTGTCTTAGAGTTTATGTTTTTTCCAGAGTCCATCTCTTGCAAATCAGTTTCAGGACGTTAGTTACTGGTTCTGAGACAACTTGGATCATGTGTGGGAGCATAGTAGAATTTGTGTGACAGTCCTTAACAGGCATGTCTGTCTGCACTCACAGTGCAGTGAGACTGCAGACATAGTGCATTACAAGCATGTTTTTGTGCTGTTTGCACCTAGCAATCATCTGTTGAATGTGGTAATGACAGTACAAAGGGAACCGGGAGACTTTGATGAGAAATGGACCATGTGTGCCTTTCTATATTCTTCTTCCTAATTGCTGGTGCTTAGTTGGAGTGCTCAGGGCTTCTGCCTCCTGGTGGAGTGCCAGGGTCCTGGGAGGTGCATGGTTTAAAATGTGATAGGCTTGCACTTGTGTGGTCAAGAGGGACCTGCAGCTTCACCCCAGCGTGGATCGCTTCATGTCTTCCTTGCATGTATAAGGGTTTGTTATATGACTGCTAAGCTGTGCTTATGCCTAGCTCTGATCCCACCAGGAAGGCATGAAGATTTTTTTTTCCCCCTGGTTTTTGTGTCAACTCAGGCTTCATGCTTTGATTCAACTTCCTTCTTTTTCCTTGCTTTTTGACCAGCCAGTTTCACAGAATCACAGAATCACTAAGGTTGGAAAGGACCTTCAAGATCATAAAGTCCAACCATTAATCCAGCGCCACTGTGTCCCCTAAACCATGTCCTGAAGTGCCACATCCACACGTTTTTTGAACACTTCCAGAGATGGTGACTCCACCACCTCCCTGGGCAGCCTGTTCCAATGCTTGACCACTCTCTTGGTGAAGAAATTTTTCCTAATATCTAATCTAAACCTCCCTTGGCGCAACTTGAGGCTGTTTCCTCTCGTCCTATTGCTGGTTACTTTCCCACATCCGCTAGGCGGGTCACCTGGTCATAGAAGGAGATCAGGTTGGTCAAGCAGGACCTGCCTTTCATGAACCCATGCTGGCTGGGCCTGGTCCCCAATTCCTGCTTCGGCCACTCCTTCACATCCCATGGGCCCTGACTATGCTTTTGTCCTATATCCATCTCAGCCCAGATTGCTACATCGCCCCTGATTTGTGGTATTTGGGGTTGGTTTTTTGTGTGATGACACTGATTTCTTTTATTTGTTCCCCTTTTCCAAACAAGAATCCTGTAAACCCTTCCCTCTTCTCACTCCAGATTCACCTCAGTTTTACTAAAACCCTTTTACCATCATAAATGAAGATTGGAAGCATTCCATATGTTCTTCTTGAGCACTTGGGGCTTTAGTCAATTTCCAATGCTTTCAAATGAAAAACATTTAATGTGGGAAATAACACATACAGCAGAATAAACATCCATTTCTAGTCACAGATCTCATTATCTCTCAGACCTATAATTTTAATTACTGGTATGAACTGTCTTCTTGGCAGACATATTTAGAATAATTTAATTTATCCAATAAAATGAAAATACAATATACTGGTTGTTTTTTTTCCTGTATCTTCATTTAACAGAGGGTTTAGAGCTATAGAGAAATTCCCCAGATGTACAATACAGAAAATAATCATAGGTGGTTTAGGTTATGAACCGACCAGGTTTCTTTTGTTTTAAAATGATTATGAACTTACACAGTTTAGTATTGAGATATGTAGCAATAATATTTTAGGCAATGTATTTGGTACAGACTGTGTTCTCCGTCTACATTTATAGTTTTAGATGTGTACACTTCTGTTTTCAAGTTGCATTTTTAATTTTTTTTTAAAATTAAGTAGAAAGTCTATATACATTTATCTTGAGTCATAATTTTTAAACTCAAATCTAAAAGGGATATGTACACAAGCGTGTAAATACGTATGTGTTTCACACAAATGCTTACATGTGCTTTCTTTTCAAATAGATTGCTAGATATTGACGTATGTCTATAATATGAATGCTTGTAATCCAGAAAAGGATTTAAATGTATATCTTTTTCTAAGATTACTAAAATGCCTGTATTAGTGATACTTTAAATAATTTCTAGAATTTGTAACTAATAAACTGTTTTAAGAAATCTGAAGTGGCAGAGATCTGTGTTTTGAAAAGGATGTATTTCAAAAGTTTTTTTTTAAATAAAAGAAGTACCAAAAAAAAATAGTAGTTTTACATGGACTTGATCCAACACCCAGACAAAGAAAGGAACAGACTCTCATTGACTTTAGTTGGGAATTCTAGATCAGACACCAACTACAGATGAGCTGGTTTTTTATAGCTGTTATTAGACTGATTGGAAAATGAATGTGAAATAGAGATGATTGTGCAGGCATTTGTTTACAGGAAATTACAAACTTGGTGGTTTAAGGGCACGGAGACTTAATGACTTTGATGCAAAGGATCCAAGTTCCAGGCTTCTTGTTGCAGACCAGGTTCCACTCTTGACGCGTCTGCAACTTGTGCTTTTCTGCTTGTTTTTGAAACAAACTGGAGAAGAAACTCCAAGGAAATGACTGCAAAAATCATACTAAATCTAGTTCATATAACAAACAGCTTAGAGAAGCAGTGTTTAAAAAGGCGTACTGTGGAAAAATTATAAACTAATTCAAATGTGCAAAGTAGGGCTTTCTGTATTTGGCTTTCCTGCAACGTATGTAAGCATATATGTACATATATATAGGCATTACATAGAATCTGCAGTTTGGATGAAAGTTGGAGGAAGAACCGCAAATTTAAGAATTTCTTGAGTGTTTAATTTTGCAGTGTTAATGCTGAGTCCTTCTACTTAATATACCAAAACCTCTATAGTATATTGGCCATTAACTAGAAAGAAAGAATAATCTTATCTGATAAGAAATAATTGAACTGTTTATCACATTATGGGTGAATTTTGGCAAGTGTAACCCTAAAACATAAATTTGTTATCTTTGCTGGAGAGGCTGTGTCATGGTCATAAAATATTATTCTGTATTGTGAAAAGCATCAGAGCTTTTTCTTCCATTTCTAAACACTACCTGCAGTAAGTCCAGGTCAATGTCTTTATTCCCTTAAACTTGACCACAGTATTTTTAGTTTCTTCCCATATTCCAGTGTCTTTCCCCTGCAGTACTTCCTTAATTTTCTTCCTTGTATGTACTCTGCCCTTACAGTATCCTCAGCTTCTTATGTTCTCTACCATCTACTATTTTGGTGTGGAGATGGGGGAGAGGGAGCAGTTAGGGGCTGTTTGAGCTGCACTATCACCCAGGTAGTGCTGACTACCTGGGTGACCACTGCCTTTCACAGACCAAGAACAGCAGTTAAGGCCTGAACTCTTTTCTAGTGTCCCTCTTTTCTAGCCATTTGGTGATGATTTTTTTTTTTTCCAAATTTACAGGAACTTGCTATTTTTGAGGACAAAATTAGGTTTAAGTTACGTGGTGAGTTTTAAAATTCCTTTCGGCAGATGTAACAAGATGCACAGAAAAAAACTGGCTAAAAACATAGCCCCAAACTCTTTACTTGCCCTTAATCCAGAAGAACACACTTTTGAAACAAGATTTTATATAAAGTATGTCCAGTTGTTGACTACTTAGATGTTGACCTTCTGACTTTTTTTAGGTTTTTAGCAGATAGATCGTGTAGTAGAAGTTGTGGAGGAAACTCTTAAAGGTAAGCATCACACTTGAAATAATTGCAGCTAGTCTGAAAGATGGACGCGTTAGCTAGCAGAACTGTTGTTACGTTCTTCATCAACCCAATGCTTGCTTTCTCCTCTAACTAAACGTTGGGGCAGCGCGATGCTTTGCTATGTATGCTTTGTGTAAGTGGTAATTTCAGAGATCTTTTCCAGCAGGGGCTCTGTAGGCTGTGGATTCATAGGTAAATGATCCAGGGGAGACTTTAAGAAATCATTTAAGTTGTATCAATGTAGGTGAGTATAGAGTATTGTTTAAAGTTTCTGCACTATCTTAATACAGTGCTATATCTCTACTTTCTTATGTTTAGTCCTGGTGTTTTCTTCTTTTTCAGATGTTTTGGCTCACTTCCCTGAGCTTTCCTCAGCAGGACAGATAAATTATCTGCTGGTTTAATGCTCTTTTGTAACAGTGTTTCTTGTTCTCGCTGGCTGTTTTCATGTGTGTACACGCAGTACTTTGCAGTGAAGAGGGGGGAAAAGACAGTATTGTTTCTGCAGCCCGACTAGTAAACATTTGCTATTAAATAAATATATTTGTCTGGGTCTTTCTGGGTTACCTAAGTTTGTCTCCATTACTTATCAGGCCATAAAAATTACTGTTCCATGAAGCTTTAAATTACAAGGTTTAGTTTAATTTGCTCTACTTTCAATATAAACAAGTGTCTCATCCAGAAGACATTGCCTGTGACTTTAATAGTGGAGTATGATGTTTTTGAAGTACGTCATGGAAATATAGAAACCATGCAAAATTTTGAACGCTTCTATCAAGAAATTGTGTAGTGTGGTGCAAGGCTTCTAGAGTTTGTGGTTTGAAGGCCTTAAGATTTCATACTGCTTTGAATGCTTTCAGAAATGAAACCTGTACTTTTATGTACTCCCAACCAAAAGTTTTCCCAGTTTGTGGCATCTATTTATTGGGGGTACAACCTACTGTACAAACAAAGAAGAAATATATTCAGTGTATTCATATGTGTTATTAAATAAGCCAACTCTTTTCCTAAGAAACACCATGGTATTTATGACAATGTGTTGGAAGTGGGGATGCTTTGTGATTTTTTTTTACAACAGTACAGTATTTCAGATCCCGATCTGATTTTCCTGAATTTTATTTATTCTCGAGGGAGCATGATAACCTGGGTCAGCATGCCCTCCCTTTACAAAAATGGGCTTTGTAATATTTATACTGACTCCAGATATTACTGCTTTTTCAGTAACATAGTTACTCAGGTTACTGTGACTGAATATTACATGACTAGAAAAAAAGACAATCTAGTAGCAGTTGTTAAAATAATGTTTTTCATTGAATTAATTTTAAGATTGCATTTTACATCTTGGCATAATTTGGAAAAATAATGTTCACAGACGTGTTAAAAACATTTAAACTTTTAAAAGTGTGAATTTAGAGAAATATTTTGGTTAATTTCTAGCTTACTAGAAGTGACATGAATAAAAAGGAGTAAGTGGGCTTCTGAATTCCATACATAATGCCAGTTTCTTCATGGATTTCTCAAAAGGTAATAGAACACAGGATTTCTGAGATTTTATTGGGGAAAAAATGAACAAAAATGGCTCCCCAGTGCATGAGAGACATGGGCATACTAGAGGGAGTCCAACAAAAGGCCATGAAGATGGTTAAGAGACTGAGACTGCAGCATCGCTTCTTATAGGAGAGCCTGAGAGAGCTGGGGCTGTTCAGCCTGGAGAAGAGAAGGCTCAGTGGGGATCACATCAATGTATATAAAGACCAGAAGAGAGGATGCAAAGAGGACGGAGCCAGACTCTTTTCAGTGGTGCCCAGTGGCAGGCCAGGAGGCAATGGGCACTGACGAACATACAGGAGGTCCCTCTGAACATCCCGAGATGCTTTTTGATTGTGAGGGAGACTGAGTGCTGGCACGGGTTGCCTGGGGAGGCTGTGGAGTGTCCGTCCCTAGAGATATTTAAAAGCCCTCTGTGCATGATCCTGGCCAGCTAAGTGGCCCTGCTTGGTCAAGGGGGCTGGACCAGCTGACCTGCAGAGGTCCCTACCAACTGTAACCCTTTTGTGAAAACAGAATTTCAATTGGAAAGAGGATTAAAAAATTGACAGGGGTCATAGCTGTTATCATATGCTTACTTTTGCAAAAGCCAACCATTAAAAATAGGAGGTTTTACTTATATTTTTTAATTTAAATTTGTTTAAAGATAATGCATTAATTTATGCATTTGGGCATCACCTTCCACTAATGGAGAGGAATATGAAGCTTTTTTTCACTGTATTTGAGTGAGTCTAACCAGGAACTTTCATTATTGAAGTGAAGTAAAATACTATAGATAAACAAGACTGCTAGTTAAGAATGTTTTATACTGTAAAGTAGATACATGGTAGAAGATTAAATTCATGTATGTAAAACCAAATTAAATGTAACCCTCTACCTTTGTAAGTCTACATTATTAGTTACAACTTCTGAAGCTGCAAATGGGTTCAGGAGATGGAGGTAAGTGTGGGACGGGGGATTAAATACAAATTCTGAATTGAGAGCCAGTTTATATCAGTAAGTTTTAAGCTGGATATTTGTCAGAGTTGTATGATACAATTTTCTTCACCTGCTTTTTTTAAAGAAAATCAGAAGATTGCATAGGTGGTACACTCTTGTAGTGTGGCTATGTATATATTGATGTATAGGTTGAAAGTTTAAAAAAGTGTTTCAGCTGAATATTTAAGCTTAAACTGCATAGCATCTGCACTCTGTAGGGCAGCTGTGTCTGTAGATTGGTTGTCCTGAGTTGTCCTGATTTTCTGTCCAGATTCCAAGGTGGTTATTTTAGTTGCCAGTTTTAAGTCTAGAAGTGTAGCTTTCCTTGGGTTCCCCTTTCTTAAGGGCTACCTTTGATTTTTCTTGGATGCTTTAATTTTGTAGTGCACAGTTTACAAAAAGGGAAACTTTGTAAAAAGAATTTGTCTCCTCCCCTTTTTTTCCTGATAGTTGTCTTTCTAGTTTTCTAAGAAAATGGCTCCCCTGTTGGATTTTGTTGAAAGCTTACTGTACTCCCAAAGAAAATTACTTTCTTGGAATTATTTAGAACTGCTTGTATGAAATATGAAGGGGTTTCTTCTAGCTTTATTTCACAGTCTTAAGGGCATTGTCAGGAAACCCTGTTCAGAACAGTGTCATTCTGCTGCTTCAAGAGATGATTTCAAGAGGTAGATCTTTATGGTGGTCTTTACCTCATCTGTCTGAAAACAGCATAATTGCCAGTTCCTAACTCTCCATTGAGATAATTCTCATAAATTCTTTTTATGTGACTTTACCTTTTTATCCGTCGTCATCAGGAAATTGAAAAGAAGGATGCTCGTGTTTATTATTGCACTAACAGCCAAAAGAGAGA
The DNA here is from genome assembly GCF_000687285.1 of Phaethon lepturus. NCBI lineage: Eukaryota > Metazoa > Chordata > Aves > Phaethontiformes > Phaethontidae > Phaethon > Phaethon lepturus. Next base: position 2,641 of record NW_010546112.1, on the reverse strand, counting down.
CAGAATTTTTAAGAGACCCTCTGGTGGCTCAGTTTTATATCACCCTGACTTTTATAATGAGTCTTATAGAACTTTGAAATTTCCTAATTATCAGGTAAATTATCAAGTAAATTCTCAAGTAAATGGTCATTTCCAGAAGTGATCTTTAATAACTGTGCAGTATTTGTATGCAGCTCATGTCTGATTAATACTTATACTGTATTCCAAGATGTATTTTAACTGGAGACATCTTCAGGTACTTTTGTGATGGTATCATAATTTATAATCTGAAACCTCTATACTGTCTACTAGGAGATAGGCTCAGATTGAATTAATTTGTCTCAGAGTTAGGTTGCACGGTGACATCCACAATTGTGTAGCCAGAATGTGTCAGTCATCTTATATACAGAACAGTTTCATCATGCAGGGCTCTGATTTAACAGTTTAGTAAACCTTGTTCGTCTGCACGTTACCCTAATTATAAAACTGGATTACAGCAATTTTTACATCATTGGGGCACCCAGTTCAATCGTGTGCTTGGTCCCAGTAACACGTTATGATGACATAGTATGTAAGGAGAGTACTGCTAAGGAGTTGCCAGTGTCTGTGAACTAGGAGAAAACAGGGTTATAGTTGATGTGTGTTCCATCATTAAGTAAAGCTTCTGTACAGAATTTAAAAGCTGTTTGGGCTATATAGCATGTCCCATTAAGATGAAGATTTGTCTTTAAGAATGACAGAATGTCTTTATGGCGATAGCTCAAGTCAGCATTTTATGAATCATTTTAAAAGCTGTCTTTAAAAAAAACCATAAAGTGTTTGTGTACAAGCTTGGATATAAACAGTTTACAGTAGGCAAGGTAATACATTTATTCTGTATTTAAAGGAGAAATTGTAACTGCTTCTTGTAGAAATTCTTTTCTTGGTTTTAAATTTAGGTCTTCAGAGATTTGTGTCTCTGCCCCTTTCTAGACATGCTAGCTTTCAAATCCCATGTTATTAAAGCTTTCTGGGGGTGGGAGGCATGGAACCAGAGTATTTGTGTACAGTCTGCTTTTAGCTTAGGCCTTAGGGAGATGAGGGACACAGGTTGAATTGAGTTTATTCCATATTGTGTCTAACGCTTTCACAAAACATAGTTTTACAATGGGTCATTAGACTTGATTGTAAAAAACAACCAAAGGAAATTACTTCAGGGTTGAGCCTTTTATACTTCATGTAACCTTTCTTGATTTCAGTCACGTTGACCTGTCTGGTGAAGTTGCCCATCTATTCCCAGTTTAAACATTAACCAGTATTTACTAAATGTTAAATTGTCCTCATGTGGTTAGTAATTATGGATTGCTGACAGTTGCAGTGTCAATTTGTATGAAAATGAGCAGATAAATGGTACCTATTTTATATCTAGGCTAAAGTGTAGAATTTATACTGGATTGCCTACCTTAGAGTGAGAGTGTGTGTGTGTTTGTATATGAATGCCAGCATATTAAACAGTATTTGTATGTGCTGTTTGATTTCATTGTCATCTAATGATAATGGTAGATAAAATACTCTCTTTTCAGTTTCTGTGATTGTGGGAAGAGTAGCATTGACTTAAGCTGATGACAAGCCAAGTGAAGAATAAAAATTGGAGGAGTCAGGAGTTCCTTTTTGAGGAAAAGTATCGTTTGGCTCCCAGTCAGGAAACTGACTGTTTGTGCCAAAGTGCAACTTGAAGGAGGGTCAGAGGGAGGGTAGTGGCCTCATTGAGTCCCTGTTTCTGTTTCTATGTCCTTTGAAAGGACGTAGAAAGGGGGGATGGTTTAGGATGGGTTGTTTTATTTATTTCACTGTGTTGGGGGGTTGACCTTGGCTGGCTGCCAGACCCCCACCCAGCTGCTCTCTTGCTCCCCCTCAACAGGCCAGGGGAGAAAATAAGATGGAAAATCTTGCGGGTCACGATAAGGACAGGGAGATCACTTACCAATTACAGTCACAGGCAAAACAGACTTGACTTGGGAAAATTAATTTAATTTATTGCTGATTAAAAATAGAGTCGGATGGTGAGAAACAAAGAGAAAACTAAAGCTACCTTCCCCCTCCTCTCCTTCTTCCCAGGCTCAGCTTCGGTCCTTCATCCCTGACTCTTCTGCCTCCTCCCCTGAGTGGTGCAGGAGGATGGAGGATAGGGCTTGCGGTCAGCCCATAACAGCTCCTCTATGCCTCTCCTGCCTCCCCATGCTGTTCCCCTGCTCCAGCCTGGGGCCTTCCCATGGGCTGCAGTCATCCCAGAACATGCTCCAGACAGTCTGCTCCGGCGTGGGTCCCCCACGGGCTACATGCGGGCTACTGCCAGAAACCCTGCTCCTGTGTGGCGTCTCTGTGGGCTGCAGCTTCCGCAGGGCCTATCCGCCCTCTGTGGCGTGGCCCTCCGCAGGCTGCAGGTAGATGACCTGCTTCACCGTGGCCTTCTCCAGGGGCTGCAGGGGAGTCCCTGCTGGGGCGCCTGGAGCGTGTCCTCCCCTCCCGCTTCTCTCACCTTGGTGCTTGCCGGGATGTTTCTCACACTTTTTTCCCTCACTGCCAGGCCGTGTTTTGCCCTTTCTTACATAGGATTTCCCCGAGGCCCCCACGCCGGTGGCTGAGGGGCTCACCTGTGCGCTGCGGCAGGGCCGCGTCCGGC